>NC_142930.1:153457539-153465039 GCF_046866305.1 Octopus bimaculoides | reverse complement strand
AAGAAATTTAGCTACCTTTGATGGAACTTAAAAATAAATAATAAATGTGCCCTTTTAAAGCCTAGCCAGGCTCATGGGCCCGGTTTCCCAGTTTCAATGGCGTATGTGTTCCCCAGCTGGACGGGACGCCAGTCCATCGCAGAGTTACTCATTTTTGCCAGCTGAGTGGACTGGAGCAACGCGAAATGAAGTGTTTTGCTCAAGAACACAACGCGTCACCCGGTCCAGGAATCGAAACCACAATCTTACGATCATGATGCCGACACCCTAACCACTGAGCCATGCGCCTCCACTTGATGGAACTTACCTCTCTCTATATATATTGTGGTTATTGTTGTTATGGTCTAAGCTGATAGATCAGGTCTGTGATTTAAAATGTTCTACCCGTGGCCGTCGGGATATTTTATAACTAGGACAACATTATTGAAAGTTAGCCAGACAGTAGAATAAAAAGGTAAAAGGCCTCCTCGCTCATGAATGACCATAGGATTGTACCTACAAAGTTCCCCTCCGAGGCACAAGTCCGGGCAAGGTTGTTTTTGGAGGACCAATAGTCGCCCATGCATACCAGCCTCCCCTCTGCATGCTACCGATGTTATCCAAGGGAAAGGCAAAAACCTTTACAGCTTGGCACCAGTGTCGTTGCAACTCATTTCTACAGCTGAACGAACCGGAGCAATATGAAATAGTGTCTTGTTCAAGAACACAACATACAGCCCAGTCCTGGAATCGAACACACAACCTCACGACTGTAAGCCCGATACTCTAACCACTTAACCATGCACCTTCACATTGACTGTAGGATAATTTGAGGGGAATTTAGCTGCTATTTTTGGTAGTTGGTTGACATAGAAATTTCCCTCCATCTGTACATGTCACTTATGACAGTACTTTTGTATTTAAATTCTGATTTCAAATACCACCGTAGTCACTTTGGCCTTTTATCCTTTTGGAGCTGATAAGGCGGCGAGATGGCAGAAATGTTTGCACGCCGGGCGAAATGCTTAGCGGTGTTTCATCTGTCTTTAAGTTATGAGTTCAAATTCCGCCGAGATCGAATTTGCCTTTCATCCTTTCGGGGTCGATAAATTAAGTACCAGTTGCGTACTGAGGTCGATCTAATCGACTGGTCTCCTCCCCAAAAATTTCGGGCCTTGTGCCAAGAGTTCGGGTCTTGTGCTTCTCCTAGAAACAGTTATTATTATTGCAGTCAGATTCGTTAGTGCGCATGTAGTTACGATTCATTACGTTCTGAGTTCAAATTTGCCCGAAGCCAACTTTGCCTTACATCCTTCCGGATCGTTAAATAAAGTACCAGTCACGTACATGGGTCGATATCCTCCAGCCCCCAGATTTGAAGCCTTGAGTAATTAATGTTGTTAATATTGTTGTTGTTAATGTTAGGGTGGTGTTTTATCCCCAGGCCAGCCCTAGTCAAGCAACCCCAATATATAAACTCTGATCAAAGACATTCCAGTGGTAACAACCCAGTCTTTTTCATGTATTTTAGACGTAGTGTATCTAGGATTACACTATCTTAATGTACCTTTTTATTATTGCAATGTTATATAACATAAATACATAGGAAACCGCTAACAATGATCATTCTGTGATGAAGCCTTTTCGATAATAATAACCGGCTGATAGTGATAATCAGCTGCTAAGACTTTGCAAATAAAGAATCTAGGTTCCACAAATTTCGGTAACAATAACCAGTTAGTAACATTACCTTCGATTATAAGAAACAGTTTGTATGTTACATGAGCCAGCGAGGAAATCTCTATATGGTCTCCTGATATGCTAGAAATAGCATATCAAAAGCCTCGAATCAAGACCCTCGAATTTCCATAAAAGGCAAGGAAACAGTGGATAATATAGTTCTAGATACACGATGCCTATTTTATTGTTATTCTTTAGATATATATGTGAGTGGATTTGGTAGACGGAAACTAAAAGAAGCCCGTCGTATATATGTATATATATATACATATATATATGTGTGTGTGTGTGTGTGTGTGTGTGTGTGTTTGTCACCCCACCATCGTTTGACAACCGATGCTGGTGTGTTTACAACCCCGTAACTTAGCGGTTCGGCAAAAAGAGACCGATAGAATAAGTACTAGGCTTACAAAGAATAAGTCCTGGGATTGATTTTTTCGACTAAAGGCGGTGCTCCAGCATGGCCGCAGTCAAATGACTGAAACAAGTAAGTAAAGAGGAATAGCGTGTATAAAACTACATAATCCTACGCGCTTTCCTCTTTTCCAAAGAGAAAAGAAAAGGCTGTTAGATGTCAATTGAGTGGATGGGACTGGGTGGAAGACGAAGAAGGTAGACAGACTTTAAAAAGAAAATGAAAATCAAACTCAAAGAAAACAGTCGAAAAAGGCAAAAAAATAATCATGATACGAGGCGCCTCCCCCGTGAAACAGAAACACTCTCCGCCGAGGAAGTATTCATCTCCTGTGAAAGGGATCCATATCTTGTAAGAAGGAACCAGCTTCTTCATCGAAATTAAATTAAATTGACAAGCTTTCGCAAGATTAAAAATCTAATAAGGTGCTTATAGGAAATATACCAGCAATTTCCATGCGAAGTATGGATCGGGAAGAAAATGGAATTATATTTCAAACAACATAAAAACGATTGAATATAAATGAAAAATTCTTGACGCACACCACAAATATGTTTACAGTAACGCAAGAGTTCTTCATGGGTGATTTAAGATTCAAGAACTATGAACTGTACAGTAAAGGAAGTATTGAAGATGTTTAATCAAGAAGCGTTGGATGGCCTGATCAACGCAAACAGACATTTAAATTACACACACATACATACATACAAATATCTAAAGCTGTGAATATATAAATATATAAATAATGTTTTCAAATTTTGGCACAAGGCCAGCAATTTCGTTGTGAGGGAATAAATCCCGAAAGAATGAACGGCGAAATCGATATTGATCTCGGTGGAATTTGAACTCAGAACATAAAGACGGGCGAAATGTCGCTAAGCATTTGACATGCTACTGATTCTGCCAGTCTGTCGCTTTATTCATATATATATATATATATAGTTTATATACATACATACATACATACATATATATATATATATATAGTTTATATACATACATACATACATATATATATATATATATATATGTATGTATGTATGTTTGTGTGTATATATATATAAACTACAGACAATAAAAACCCACGAATTTAGAGAGGTGAATATATTTATGTAACCACTTGATATCCGTAGGATGACGGCAGTTTCACGCCTTTCATCATGTAATATAATGGTTTTAGTGTATAATAAATTATTTTACACATCTGCACCAGTATGCATATACACATTGCACGGTACGATTGTACATTTACAAATCAATGCAGAAACAGACGGTTATTGAACTCTAAAAGTTCGGCGTAAGAGCCCGATAAAAATATAAGCAGGCTTAAAAGAAATAAGTACTGGGCACGATTCGTTCGACTAAAATCTTTCAAAGTGGGGCTCCAGCGTGACCGCAGTCACATGACTGATACAAGCAAAAGATAAAAAGGTAAACGATTAATTATATTAGGTCAACGGCCTCGTCTTCAACAAACTGATTATTCACTCGGTGTGAGGTGAACTTGGGGACCTAAACGCTATAAGCGAGTTACTTCGGTTGTTATGATCTGAAATGCTAATGTCCATCACTGTCACCGCTACTGCCAACACCAACGCGGCTGTTCAGCTTCTCGTAAATATCGTGACAATGGCAAATGTTTGGGTGGAGTCAGCGATGACGTGAAGATGATTCTTTATTGAAGCGGATGAAGAGTGCAGGAGAGATAATGGAGCCATGGGGGACGCCTGATTTAACGTAGTTCCGCTGACTGACTGCTAGGAAAAGAGATAGAAAGATTAGGAAGAGTAGTGGGGAGATGCATAGAAAAATTGTCGATCCGAGCAGTCTAGCTAACTCTATTATTTCCGTAAGTAGGGAGTTTAAAACCGAATAGCTCGCCCATTTAGCTAAATATCATTTATTTAATCAGCTTACATTAGTCGTACTATAGACGTATTATAGTGCGGATTTCACTGCAAAACATTCAGCATTATCATTCATGTTATTTCCTTTGTTTAAAGATTTGTTCGTTTCTTTCAGTAATTGAACTGTGGTCATGCATGGGCGGGATGGCGGCGGTGGGGGGGGGGGGGGGGGGTTAGACAGGCTGCACCACCCCGGCGGATTTAATTCATCAAATCGGCATCAGTTTTATTTCAAGTTTAGTACATATTCGGCTGAGCTTTATTATTCGCCGAGCGCTAAGTTAGGTGGGGGGGGGGAGCACAAACAAACACCAGTTGTCATATTGTATGCGCTCGTGTGTGTACGTATATGTGTGTGTACATATATATATATATATATATATATATATATATATATATATATAGATATGCAGGGCAGGGAATCGTCAATTAGTAATAAAATTAATAATTAACAATTTTGCCGGGTAGCTCAGTATGAAAAAATCTGTGTGTATCAAAAATATCGCTATCAATCTGGAGTAATAATTTGTAGTTTTGAAATCAGTAGTTCTTTGACTGCTATTTCTGAATTCTCAGTATGTTGGAGAAGCAGGTTACTGTCAATCCCTATATATTTATGATTATATATATATATATATATATATATATATATATATATATATATATATATATATATATATATATATATATATGTACATGTATATGTATATGTATGTATGCATATATATGTATGTATATATATATATATATATATATATATATATATATATATATATATATATATGTACATGTATATGTACATGTATGTATGCATATATATGTATGTATATATATATATATATATATATATATATATACACAGACACACACACATATATATTCATACACATAAGAGCGTGCATGCACACATACATACACATGTATACGTATACGTATAAATATTCACATATATTCACATTTATATGCACTTATCTACCTACTTACCTACCTACCTACCTAGATACATACATACATACATACATACAAATGTGTGTGAGTATATATATTTATATGTATGTATGTGTGTATGTATCTATACACACACAGACAAAATATACGTATACAAGATATATTCTATATACATTTGTGTGTGTGTGTGTAAATATACATGAGAATAAAATATATGAATGGATGAATGTATATTATATTTACGTATATATTTACGTATATGCATGCATGAACAAGTGATTGAGAAGTTCACCTCGCAATCATGAGGTCGCGAGTTCAATTGCACTACTTGATTCTTGAGGACGTGAGGGTCTATTCTGAGTGTATGTAAATATCTATCTATCTGTCTGTCTATCTGTCTGTCTGTCTGTCTGTCTGTCTATCTATCTATCTATCTATTTATCTATCTATCTGTCTATCTATCTCTCTCTCTCTCACTCTCTCTCTGTATATATATATATATATATATATATATATATATATATATATATATATATATATATATATATATACATACACATACATACATGCATGCATACCTACATACATGCATACATACATACATACATACATACATACTTACATATATATCTATATTATTAAATGTAAATTATATACATACAAATGTAAATTCGCCTCTATTTTGGAAGCGAACACCTATCTCTATGCGATGGGCTTGGAAACTTGTTAAGACACAAGGATATTTTCCTACTTTTCTTGGCATAAAACCTATGGTAGCCTTACTTTACAAATATGCATGCATGCATGTACGTATGTATATTTCTATTTATGTATGCATGTATATAATACGGTGAGAAAGGGACGGAAAGGAGACAAAGACAACTTTCAGATGTTTTATATTGAAGACATAACTGTATTTGTGTGTGTGTGTGTGTGTGTGTGTGTGTGTGTGTGTGTGTGTGTGTGTGTGTGTGTGTGTGTGTGTGTGTGTGTGTGTGTGTGTGTGTGTGTGTGTGTGTGTGAGTGTATTGACGCTTGTATCACGAGATCGATATATATATAACTATAACTTCATGAATATCTGTCCGTATGTATGTGTAAGTGTGTGATAAGTAAAACTTAATTATGCTTCATAAAATATTATCAAAGAAAATTTCATTAATTTCATGTGTTATGATTAAGGGTTGTGTATAAAATATATATAAGGGTATCTGTTTATCTATGACCTCATCTTATATATGTATGTGTTTCTAGTATGTATGTATGTATGTATGTATGTATGTATGTATGTATGTATGCATGCATATATGTTTGAATGTATGAATGTGTGTGTATATATATATATATATATATATATATATATATATATATATATATATATATAAACAAATAGTAAATGAGTATATGCATATATACGTATCTATCTACCGATCTGTCTATCTATCTATCTATCTATCTACCTATCTATCTATCTATCTATCTATTTATCTATCTATCTATTTATCGATCAATCTATTTATCTATCTATCTATTTATCTATCTGTCAGTCTGTCTGTATGCATGTATGTATATGTATGTATGTATACATATCTGTATGTATGTATGTATGTATGTATGTATGTATGTATGCATGTATGTATGTATGCCTATTTGTATGTTTGCATGTGTGTATACATGTTTCAACGCAAAATATTTAAAAGATAATATGTCAATACCATATACTTTAATTATCACAAGATATGAATTCAATAATATTAAGATAACATGTGACCAGGAATATAATCAAATGATGTGTAGAAAGAAAATACAGTGAAATAACTGCACCGGATGAGAATTCACTTTTAGATATATGCGTAATATTCGGCGGCGAGCTGGCATAACGTGCTGCATGCCAGGCAAAATGCTTAGCGGCATTTCGTTCCGGGTTTCTGCTGCTGTCTACTTTGCCGTTCATCCTTTCGGGGTCAAGGAAATAAGTACCAGATGAGCACAGGGGTCAATATAACCGACTCACCGACTTCCCTGAAATTATTGGCTTTATGCCAAAATTTGAAACCAATATATGCTTTATATACAGTACATTCATCCAGCTACACACACCACACACACGCACATATAAGCAAATAGCACTTATGAAATATAAATATTTTGTATTAGTAAGTAAATGATAAACTATCTATCAGCTCGTTCGAACCCAAAGAAAAGTTCTGAAACCGAGTTACGTACAAGAAATGACGGGATTCTTAAAAATAAAGGAAAAATGAAGTAAGTACAGCTAACTGCTTTTCAATGGAGTATCTTCATAAGCTAAAAGTTGTATATTCTATTCTAGCTCCGGGCCGACCAAAACATTGTGAAGGAATTTAGTAGACGAAATATATATACATGACGAGTTTCAGTTTTCATATAGAAGACACGTGCCCAAGGTACCACACAGTGGGCCTTAACCCGGAACCATATGATGGGGAAGCAAACTTCTTACCACACAACCACATCACCAATTATATGTTG
>NC_142930.1:153442539-153450039 GCF_046866305.1 Octopus bimaculoides | reverse complement strand
AAACTGATTTTAATTTCCTGTGTACTTCAATAAAAAAAATCTGTATATGGATGTACACAAACAAGCACACGTAGATAAAACATATACGTGTCCGCAGTTCCCCTGTTGTCTGTAGACACTATTTTCCCTCCTTATTGCACTATTTTTCCTCTTTATGACATGTCAGTGTTGAAGGAGCCTTGGTCTTGAGATTATTTCTTTTCATTTGGAGTTGGTAATAATTGCCACCAAGCGATTGGTGTACCTTCTTTGAAAGTAGAGGCAATTTCAGCAAGTCAATAAATTTATCTTGCAGGACATTTAATATAACCTTCTTCGTCTTTATTGTTTAAATAAATGTCACGGACTACTACGAATTATTTCTTCTAGCTCATTCCTATTTCGTGTGTGTGAGTGCTATGTCTGTCTGTCTGTCTGTCTGTTTGTATGTAGGTATGTATGTATGTATGTATGCATGTATGTATGTATGTACGTTTGTATGTATGTAGGAAAGTGAGTCAGAATGTATTGCTATTTTTACTTACATTATTTATTGACTCAGTCTTGTAAACACGAGTCAAAAAGTAATGCAACTAAAAATTGCATTTCTTTCTGACTTGACTCGTAAATTTGTATTTGTGATGCGGCCTAAAATAGAATTAAATAACAGATCTCAGCATGGGAGAAGAACCACGTATTTATCTCTGGTCATATTATCGTTCTAACAATTACACCATGTGGACTCTGGTACATTTCTAATACAGAAATAACAATTGCGAATGCCTTTTAACTGGAAAAGCTTAACAATCTCATCTCCTTCCAGATCTCATGAGAATCATGGATAATTTAGCAGCAACTTAACCACCGTATATATAAGTAAATAGAAACAGAGGATGAATATTGTATATGAAGTGGCAGACTTTTAAAAACGGATGGTGTCGATCAAGTTGACGCTAAAATATATAGATAAGTACAAGCACACTAACTCACTCAAATTAATGTATATGTGTATATGTATTTATGTATGTACACACACATAAACAAGCATACATAGTTGTACATACATACATACATACATACATACATACGTACGTACGTACGTACGTACATACATACACATACATACATACATGCATACATACATACATACATACATACATACATACATACATACATACATACGTATATGTACATGCTTGCATGCACACATATTCGTACATATACATATAATCTGATATTAAAGACGTATGTACTCAGAATCGTCACACTTCAGCACTTTCTCCATGATTTAGGAAGGAAGCAGCGGTTTAAATCTTATTTATTGGTAATATTTCCGGATATCACAAAATTGTCTTCATACCAAAACAGAAAAAAATTTCAGAAACGAGGATGAAGAAATAAACATACTTAAAAAGAAATATATTAATGATTTAAATATATAAAACGTCTGAAGCGATATTGATTAGGTTATAAATATGCAAAAATTTAAACGACACACACGCATATACATTCGTACATGTGTGTGTGTGTGTTTGTATGTGTGTGTTTGTGTGTGTGTTTGTGCATGTGTATATAGTAGTGTGTTTGTATCATTACTATAAGGTAATACTACGAACAAAGTAAAAATAAACTATTTTACACTTTGAGTTCCAGCTTACAACACTCAGAGTTTTATGTCCCTATTCGTGGACTTTCTTCGAATTAGGCCGACTAGTAAAACGGATATATTCCTTGATCGAAATTCAGCAGGTCCCAACGCATTGTTGACTCCCGATTTGTTTTGCGCATAGAATAATGGTTTACAGACTAACAATTTTTTTAGCGTTTAAGTTTGATTAATCTAGCTCGATGGTTCTGTTTGCTTCAGAGAATGAACTTGTCCTCGTGACGACACTTAGACATTAGTTCTTATCTTAAGTTTAAGCCATCTGTTGTTTTGGTGGGGATGAAGTATTTTTTAATCATTACAAAGAGTTGGGTGAAGTTGTGCTTATTGAAATGTATTATAAACGAACTTATATTCAAGTTATTCAACTTGTGATACTCCTAGCGCCATTTGTGGCTTTGTAATATTGTGTTTCTTTTGGACGTATGGCTTAAGTACTATCTTTTGAAGTTGTCCTTAGACATTCCGATGTATGATCTACAAAATTGTACGTATCCTGAAACTGACATTGTAGCTTTGTAAATCAGTCATTCAGTTTTGCATAGAATGTGTATAATTCTTCATTATGACAATGTGTGTATTATTAAGTGTATTAAATGTCTGCTCTCTTTATTGGTCATACAGCTGTTGTTAATTGCTAACTTTTTGCGGATTAAATAGTTTGAAATGTTTATACCAATGGTACACATAGTCGGTTGTCGTATCATGCACTGGGACAGCTTTTTTGAAATTCGTAAGACAGAATTTACTCATGTCTGCAAATCTAAACTCGCTCGTACTATTTTATTTAAGACGGTGTTGAATGGCGGATGAAGTGAGTATCTCTGTGCGGTCATATGACTTTAATCCGTTCTTAAATCATCATGAGTTATCTAACGCTGCCCGTGAGCTGTTGGTGGTTCACCTTTATCTTTCAGTTTCTAAATGTTGTTTGAAATTGTTGTGAAGCTTTCTAGATGGTGATGAGGAATGTACTGTTGCATTGTGCAGCAACTGTTGTTGATATGAGTGCGCTGTTGATAAATTCCCGGTGGAGACATAAGCAAGATATACAATACTTTGTTCTAGGTATTTGTTTCCATGTTTCGGTGATAACGTGACGGCTCAATTTATGCTCTTTTGCAAAATTGCTGTGCTGCGGTTCCGCACGGAGTTAACATGTGCATGTCATTTTTATAAGCTACTGTTTCTAGAATGCCGAGAGATAAGATAGTGCTCGTTAGATTTCTGTATTTTTTGAAGTCTCGTATATATATATATATATATATATATATATATATATATATATATATATATATATATATATATATATATATGTATGTATATATATATATATATATATATATATATATATATATATATATATATATATATATATATATGTATATATATATATATATATATATATATATATATATATATGTGTGTGTGTGTGTGTGTGTGTGTGTGTGTGTGTGTGTGTGTGTGTGTGTGTATGTATGTAAATATATAAAAACAAAAAGATAAAGAGAGCAAAGGTAAGGTTGAAGAATTTTATGGATAGAGTCTTAAAGCTGTTTCTGGGAAGATCCAGTACTTCCCTTCATCGGAGACAGAAAAAATAAAGTAATCTATTATTATATCCATAGGCGGATATTTTTAGTATGAAGTGGTAAAGAGTGTGATGTGCTGAAAAAAGAGAGAACAGTACTTGAAGTGTAGTTTCATTCCAGTGGTAAATATCCGTGTAGAAATTCGTGCAAATTAATCCTTGTGTGAATAATCCGTAAATTTCTACACGGATATTTACCACTGGAATGAAACTACACTTCAAGTACTGTTCTCTCTTTTTTCAGCACATCACACTCTTTACCACTTCATACTAAAAATATCCGCCTATGGATATAATAATAGATTACTTTATTTTTTCTGTCTCCGATGAAGGGAAGTACTGGATCTTCCCAGAAACAGCTGTAAGACTCTATCCATAAAATTCTTCAACCTTACCTTTGCTCTCTTTATCTTTTTGTTTTTATATATTTACATACATACATATATATATATATATATATATATATATACATACAAATACACACACATATACATACATTCATATATATATATATATATATATATATATATATATATGTATGTATGTATATATTCATACACAGACAGACAGACAGACAGATAGATAGATAGATAGATAGATAGATAGATAAATCTTAAGTTATTTCGTATAGAAGTGATTAAATCAAAATCAAAATAGCAGCTTTATATATATATATATATATATATATATATATATATATATATATATATATATAGTAAGAGAGAGAAGTTGATTTATATACATACACGCGTGCACACATCCACAAACATTAAATACAAATACAAACACACATATATAAGCATACACATAGACATACATACATATATATATGTATGCTTGCATTTATATACGTGTGGGGGGGGGGAGTCTGTGTCTGCGTGTGCGAGACCACATGTGGCTACGTATGTGTACGGATTCTTGAAATGTGTGTAGGGTATTGTCATAGACTGTGGGTCTTCACAGATTATAGCGCATTAAGTTGAGCGAGAATCGCAGGAATAATAGAAATATGATGCGAAGGAGGTTACTGTATGGTGTGAGGTGGTGTCTTGCATGGATCCAGTGTTCCAGAATTCCTCAACAGGGTGTATGTAGTTTAGGAATATTTGGGCCACAATATATAGAAATGTAATAAATATAGAGTTATATGCGTTAATAAATATTTGTTATATCTTCTCACGTACAAAAATAAATCAGACACACATACACACATATACACACATGATATATATATATATATATATATATATATATATATATATATATATATATACATACGTACGTACATACATACATATATATATATATATATATATATATATATATATATATGTATACCACATGGTTCCGAGTTCAGTCCGATTGCGTGGTACCTTTGGCAAGTGTCTTCTACTATAGCCTCGCACCGACTAAATACTTGTGAGTGGATTTGGAAAACGAAAACTGAAAGAAGCCTGTCGTATATATATATATATATATATATATATATATATATATATATATATATATATATACACATATATTTGTGTGTCTGTGTCTGTCCCCCCACCATCGCTTGACAACCGATGTTGGTATTTACATGCCCGTAATCTAGTGGTTCAGCAAAATAGACCGATAGAATAAGTACTAGGCTTACAAAGAATAAGTCCTGGAGTCAATTTGTTCGACTAAAAGCAGTGCTCCAGCAGGGCCACAGTCCAAAAAGATATATATATATATATATATATATATACATACACGTTAATATGTATGTATGTATGTATGTATGTATGTATGTATGTAGGTTTGATGATACATACATGAGAATTAAACTCAGAAAGTGTGCATAAATATACTTTTTATTTTATCATTAACCGGTAGAAATTACATAGTGACTCATGAGCCGAGTGCATGGGCACTTATTTTCCACCGATAAATAATGATAATAGTAATTATAATAATAACCCCGTCTTCTATAGGCACAAGGCCTGAAATTTTGGAATAGGGGACTAGTCGATTGCATCAACCCCAGTACTTTACTGGTACTTATGTTATCAGACCGCAGAGACGGACGAAATGCCGTTTAACATTTTGCCCGGCGTCCTAACGATTCTGACAGTTCGTCGCTTTAATAATAATAATAATAATAATAATAATAATAATAATAATAATAATCTTATATATATATATATTACAGACAGAAAAAGTAAATTTCGAACGCAGTAAAGTTGCCCAGGCAGCAGAAAGATTGGGTATAAGATGGAAAAAGTTGCCAGCAGGCGGACTCAAGGACCGAGATTTTCGTGTGTGCGAACGCATGAAACTCTCGGCCCTTCACTCACTCTGTTGCTTCTGCTTAAATACTAATAAGAATATATATATATACTAATTACGGAGGTGTACTTGCATAGCAAGTGACCTGATCTGAGATCGTGTGCTGAAACAAAAACAACTGCAGTGTGGAAGGTGTTTATAAGTCATTTAAAAACACACAAAAACCGTAAGATTCATTTCAGCATTTAAATTTATTTTCTCAAAATATTTTCGTCGCTTTGAAACCACGACCTGTTCACTGACAAAATTCCGTGTTGCAATATACATATATATATATACAAACGTTTTGAGTTCTATTTTTCCCGCTTACATTAACAAACCTATCAATATATACACATGCATACATTTGTAAGCATGTGTATGTGTGTATACGTGCAAGCATACCGACGTACTTACATACATACATTCATACACGCCTACAAATAAAATTGAAAAAAACACATACACAGTGGAGCACACCACATATACACATCCTGCCGTTCTGTGCCACTGACTACCGTAACGAAGCGAAGCAAAGCATAAATCCAACACTTCCTCTATAAGAAACCGAAAATATAATGGTGAACACACACACGCACGCACGCACGCACGCGCGCACGCACGCACGCACTCACAAAAGTTCGGAAGAAGGGGAAGCCTGACGGAATGGGGGTTTAGTGTTAATGAAATGAAAGGCTGGTTTCCTGGTTTCGCAGTTAATAAACTGATGTCTTGGCACTGATCCCCTTATGAAGGGAAAACTAATGGCTATTTAACCATGACCTCAATTACCATCGAATGCCCCACGCCAATTAAATATTTCCGAACATAGATAGACACCCGAACATACGCGCGTACCACATACGCACATGCATATATACATACGTACATACATACATACGCACATGCATATATACATACGTACATACATACATACGCACATGCATATATACATACGTACATATATACATATATATATATATATATATATATATATATATACATATATATATATATATATATATATATATATATATATATATATATATATACATATATATATATATATATATATATATATATATACATACATGCATATATATATATATATATATATATATATATATATATATATATATATATATATATACACACACACATATATATATACATATATATACATACATACATTCATATATATATACACATTTACATACACAAACTTATGTGCACTAACTCACCTTATTGTATTTGTGTGTGTATGTATGCATGTATGTTTATAGTTTTGTTTGTATGTATATATGTTCTCTTCGAGTTTTAATTATATTAATTCTTCCTGTAAAGGACCTGCTTTCTAACAAAAATTACAAAGTTCCATCGTTGGAATGTAGATAACAAGAACAGTGTCATATGCTGAATTTGAGAAAAATGTTACATATTATTATTGTTTCACTTATAGATATTTGTAACGTGAAAGGTGGGTGTTTTCTTTTTCTGAAAACTTTAACTTATCCTTATTGTCACTTTGGCATTTACTCACAAAATTGTGAAATTATAATTTAGGTATAAAAATGCAGATGTTAGTAGTTATCTCCTTCCTCGTTGATTTTCAAAGAGATATTCTCATTAGTAGGACAACTGAATTCTATGATGGTACATAACACTTTCGTTTCTGTCCCAAACTGCATTATCTGGCCTGTTGCGTTTGCACTTGACAGCAGTTTTGATGGGATGTTCCCCTAATATTCCTTGTATGTATGTATATATGCATGTATGTATGTATGTATGTATGTATGTATGTATGTATGTATGTATGTATGCATGCATACTTGTATGTATATTCACATATACACACCCCACGTACACCACAGACACTCAAACATATATATAGACGCAGTCAATCGAATATTTTTATCAATTCGAGTTTATCTTTACACTACCAGCAAAGCATCATCATGTGTGTGTGTGTGTG
>NC_142930.1:153435039-153437539 GCF_046866305.1 Octopus bimaculoides | reverse complement strand
GTGTGTGTGTTTGAATATACATGTACAAATATATGCGTATATATTTAGATGGAAAGACAAAAAGATAAATATGCACGCACATGTCTTTAAATATATATACACAAGTATACACACGCATATCTATATGTATATATATATTTATGCATATATGAATTTATTCCAATATACGAGGGGTGTATGAAAAGTCTTGGGCCTCAAAAAAAAAAAAAACATGGTACAAGACTTCTGATGAAGGTACAAAACTTTTCATGCATCCCGTATATATAGAGTACGTCAAAAAAGTTCATTTCATAAAAATTATGGTAGGTTGGAGTCCAGGAGCAAAAAGGTAAGTTGGAGTCCAGGAGCAAAAAGGTAAGTTGGAGTCCAAGTAGGCTGGAGTCCATGGTAGGTTGGAGTCCAAGAGCAAAAAATATTTATATATGATCAAATGTTTGGAGGTATGGTGTTATATATAAAGTCGTTGACTCGAATTTGATGTTTGTTCCATGATCAATGTTTCTTTATCTCTGACTCAATTACATTTGAGCAGTTCTTTTTTGCAGCCCTATAAACCCTTCTGTTTCCATAAAAAGAGACAAAAACTATTTCTTGTTGTACATATTTATATATATATATTCTTTTATTTGTCTCAATCAATTGATTGCAGCCATGCTGGAGCACCGCTTTTAGTCGAGCAAATAGAATCCATAAGCAGGGGCATGTATAAAATAACATGCAATATATATTCAAGCTTCAAAAAAACAAATAAATAAATAAATAAATAATGAACTCTGATTCCAGAGTAGATAAACCGATCACTTAGTGGTAATTGATACCAACGTTAAATCGTAAAGAAAGACAATCTCACGGATCAAAAATTCTTCAAAATTGACATACTGTTAAAGAAAAGCGAGTTTGAGTGTTCGGATACAAGAATATAACTATGCATGCGTGTTTCTGCTTCAGTAGGTGTCATCAGCACTGCAATCTATCTATCTATCTATCTATATATATATATATATATATATATATAAATGTATATATATATATATATATATATATCTATATATATATACATTTATATATTCGTTTTGCAAGATTCTTAATGTGAAATCGTGTTTTGAAACAGATATTGTTGTATTTGGGGATGGTCATGTTGCCAGTTTAGCCAATAAAAACACACGCACTATATATTTTGTGTTAATTTGCTTCAACTTTATTTTACATTAATCGTATGAATACGATTAATGCAAAAATATACGATTAATGTAAAATAAAGCTGAAGCAAATTAACACCAAATATATAGTGCATGTGCTTTTATTGGTTAAACTGGCAACATGACCATCCCCAAATACAACAATATACATACATACATACATACATACATACATACATACATACATACATACATACATACATATGTGCCCGTCTACTAAAATTACTCACAAAGTATCGGTCGGGCCGGGGCCAAAATAGAGGTCACTTACTTAAATTGCTGCCCATCGGGACTGAAATCGAAGCTACATGGTTACAAAGTGAGCTTTCTTAATCATACAATCATCCTTTCACATTAAAAAGACAATAGACAGACAGTCACTTCTAATTTTCTGCTCCGTTGCCTCACTCTGTCTGACGAAAGCAACTGAACCGAAAATTTGATGTCACAGTCAAACATTTTCTTGTGTGTGTGTGTATATATATATATAAATACACACATACACACATACAATATTACATATATATATATGCATAAATGTATATCACATACATACAAATATATATAATTATTAGATAATAAGTATCCCACCGGTGAGGGATCGATGTGAGATGGGTCGAAAAAATTGTAGTGAATAATAAAAATTCTCGTATCTTCCCTCTCATTAACCAAAAACCATACACACACACACACACGCGCGCACATATATATATATGTATACTCTCACATACATAGATTTTAATGGTGGAATATCTGTCAAGTTATAATGAAAACAATTTTTCATTAAGGATTACCCAATATTTTTTAAACCACTCTTATAAAATATTTATATGTGTGTGTGTGTGTGAGAGAGAGAGAGAGAGAGAGAGTGTGTGTGTTTATGTGTGTGCATGAACATATATATATATATTTATATTTATATACGTATATATACATATATGTCTATACATACATACAAATATAAATATACGTACATATATACATATACATATATATATATATATATATATATATATATATATATATATATATATACGCAGAGTGAGAGAGAGACATGCATACATACATTCGTACATGTATGCATGTATGCATGTATGTATGTATGTATGTATGTTTTCATCTATCCAATCATAAACTTCATTTAAATAGATCCGTATACGCAATGGCATCCACGTCTTCATCCAGGTGTAGGTGTATATGCATACATGTGCTGTTTATGCATGCATATGTATACATATGTTCAAACGTACCTACATAAACGTACATGCACGTATACATATATACATGCATAAACATATCTT
>NC_142930.1:153387539-153415039 GCF_046866305.1 Octopus bimaculoides | reverse complement strand
TCCTGTTGCTGATGTTCCAATTGCTCTCATAATTGGGTGACAGCAATTAGTTGTTGCAGTAATTATTGCTGCTGCTGCTGTTGTCGTGTTCTTGTTGATGAATTTAATTGTTATTGGTGCGATTATTGCTGCTGCTACAGCTGCTTCTGCTGCTGCTGCTTCTCCTGCTGCTGCTTCTGCTGCTGTTTTTTTTTTGCTAACAAGCTTCTAATTAAGAAGCCATACATTCACCTGGTCGACAGTGACCGAGTCATTAGGATATTGTTGTTACGTTACTTACAGGGGTCACCTGCATGCTGGTTGGTAGCAGCGCCTCTCATCTGATGTGAGCAGGAGACGGGAGGCTGGGTGGAGAGAAGAGAGAGAGAGAGAGAGAGAGAGAGAGAGAGAGAGAGAGAGAGAGGGAGAGGGAGAAAGGGAAGGAGGAGGGAAAGATTTGTAGATGTCTAAAATAGAGGAGGAAACGTGAAAATTGCGGAGAGTGAGGGACAAAGAGGCTGAAAGAATGAGTTACTGAATGAGGGAGGGAGGGAGGAAGGAAGAGAAGGGAATCTAGAGAATAGTAACATAGAAAGGGAAGGGGATATGGAAAAGGGGACGGAGAAAGAGAGAGAGAGAGAGAGAGAGAGAGAGAGAGAGAGAAGGAATTGTGGACGAAAGGGGAGACAGAGAGAGTGAAAAAGAGAAATGAAACAAACGAAAGACAAAATGTGTGGTGTGTGAGAGAAAGAGGGAGAGGGAGAAAGAGAGAGAGAGAGAGACAGACAGATAGACAAACAGACAGATAGAAGAAGAAGAAAGAGAAAGAGGGGGAAAGAGATGGGGAGAAAACAATGACGGAAAAGGACAGATGTATGAAAAGAGCGGGCAGAAAAGGAAAGCAGAAGTTTTTTTGGTGAAAAATTGTAAACTGAGATTTAGAAGAAAAAAAAAAAAAGTGGACAGCGAAGAAAACAGAGTGAAAGAAAAATCAGAGAAACAGAAGGAAAAAAGATGGCGAAAAGATAAGGAATAAAGAAACGAAAAGGGAAGGAGAGAAAGGGTGAAAGAGAAATAAGGAGAGACTAAGAAAGAGAAAGAGAGAGAGTGAGAAAAGGAAAGAGAAAAAGAGAAATAAAGCTTGAGTGAGAAAGGTAAAGACAAGGAAAAATAAAGAGAAAGTGGGAAAGAGGTAAAGAGGAAGAGAAAAGGGAAAAGAGATTAGTGAGTGAGAGAAGATTTGGTTAGTAAAAAGGGCTGGCGTAGCGCAGTGATAGGGTGAAGTGTGAGAGGATGAACAAGGTTTTGTGTGATTGGCTGATTTGTGGCCAACCGACCGCCGCCCGCCCGCCCGCCCGCCTTAATCTTATTACTCCGCTGACGTATGATGTACGACCTACTTGCTAGTGATTGGGAGGAAATGCTGCTGTTCCTGCTGTAGCTGTAGTGTTATTATCGCTGCCTTCGCTGCTGCTACTGCTGCACTGTTTCATTGAGGCTGAGCAATGGAGGAGACAACGGGTGATGTAAGTAGAAGAAGAAGGAGGAGGAGGAGGAGAGCGAAGAGTAAGACGGGGAAAGGAGAGAGAGAGTGGGGGAGAAGAATGAGCGGAGAGAGCAAGAAAGACATACTTAAAGATGGAGAGAAAGAGGCAATTACAGTAAGGTAATTGGTTAGCCCAAGGCCAGCTGAAACCAAGCAGACCTGGCCAAGTGTAATCAAGTAGACCTTATGACTAAAGACGTTCTAACAGTGACCCTCCTGTCTTCTTCCCAAGAACAATTCATCCGGGAGCAAACACATGATCGAATGTGCTCTTTGGGGATTCAATTTATTAATTATTTCTTTTTCTAAATTCTACTTTTATGTCCTTTTTTTGCCTTATCCCTCGCGTGGCTCAGTGGTTAGAGAGTCGGGCTCAAAAATCATGAGGTAGTGAGTTCGACTCCTGGATTGGGCTGTGAGTTGTATTCTTGAGCAAGACACTTCATTTCACGTTGCTCCAGTTCTCTCAGCAGTAGAAATGAGCTTCGACGTCACTGGTGCCAAGCTGTATCGGCCCCTTTGCCTTTCCCTTGGAGAACATCGGTGACGTGGAGAGAGGGAGGCTGGTATGCACGGGCGACTGCTGGTCTTCCACAAACAACCTTGCCCGGACTTGTGCCTCGGAAGGAAACTTTCTAGGTGCAATCCCATGGTCAGTCATGACCGAAGGGGGTCTTTACCCTATTATTGTAGTATCTCGTTGGATCGATGTAATCCCCACCTGTTTGTGTGTGTTGAATCTTGTCCTTTGATATTGTCTCTAATGTCTTGGGCTCTTGTGGTCAATAGAAAGAAATCATTTTTTTTTTTATCAAAGATAGCAGGAGTGACTGTGTGGTAAGTTGCTTGCTTGCCAACCACATGGTCCCGGGTTTAGTCCCACTGCGTAGCACCTTGGGCAAGTGTCTTCTACTATAGCCTCGGGTCGATCAAAGCCTTGTGAGTGGATTTGGTAGACGGAAACTGAAAGAAGCCCGTCGTATATATGTATATGTATGTATATATATATGTATGTGTGTTTGTGTGTCTGTGTTTGCCCCTCCCCCCCCCCAATCATCGCTTGACAACCGATGCTGGTGTGTTTACGTCCACGTAACTTAGCGGTTCGGCAAAAAGAGACCGATAGAATAAGTACTAGGCTTACAAAAGAATAAGTCCTGGGGTCGATTTGCTCGACTAAAGGCGGTGCTCCAGCATGGCCGTAGTCAAATGACTGAAACAAGTAAAAGAGTAAAAGAGTAAAAGAGTAAAAGAGATAGTAAGGAGGGGTGGTGATGGCGCGTGACTTAGTGGTTAAGGGTATTCAGCTCAAGATCGTAAGGTTGTGAGTTCAATTCCTGGCGGTGCGTTGTGTCCTTGAGCAAGACACTTTATTTCACATTGCTCCAGTCCAGTCCACTCAGCTGGCAAAAATTATTTGTACCTGTATTTCAAATGGCCAGGCTTGTCACATTCTGCGTCACGCTGAATCTCCCTGAGAACTACGTTAAGGGTACACGTGTCTGTGGAGTGCTCAGTCACTTGCACGTTAATTTCATGAGCAGGCTGTTCCTTTGATCGGATCCGCAACCGACGGAGTGCCAGGAAGGATATTTGGCTGTTATTATTGCTTGAGGTTCGAGCAACTTTGTATACAGTGAATGATAAGAAGTGAATGATAAGAAGAAACAGAAGAACAGGAGTAGAAAGATGCTGAAGAAATAGATTGAGGAGAACAAGCCAGCAAAAGGGAGGGAAGGAGGAGAGAGAGAAAGTGCGTGTGATAAAGGGAGAGAGAGAGAGAGAGAGAGTAAATGAATAAGATAAGAAGTAGAAGAGGAAATATGTAGGGTGTACAAGAAGGTACATCAGGCGGTGCCCCAGTATGACCGCAGTCTGATTACTGAAACAAGTAAAATTGTAAAAAAAAAATACATACATACATATACAGGGTGCGAGGGGTATTTGTTTTATTGTATATCAAAACTGTCTTAAAATACCCCTCGCACTCTGTATATATATACACATACATACATACATACATACATACATACGTACATATATATATATATATATATATATATATATAGATAGATAGATAGATAGATAGATAGATAGATAGATAGATAGATAGATAGATAGATATAGGCGCAGGAGTGGCTGTGTGGTAAGTAGCTTGCTTACCAACCACATGGTTACGGGTTCAGTCCCACTGCGTGGCACCTTGGCCGACCAAAGCCTTGTGAGTGGATTTGGTAGACGGAAACTGGAAGAAGTCCGTCGTATATATGTATATATATATGTATGTGTTTGTGTGTCTGTGTTTGTCCCCCCCCCCCCCCAGCATCGCTTGACAACCGATGCTGGTGTGTTCACGTCCCCGAAACTTAGCGGTTCGGCAAAAAGTGACCCGATAGAATAAGTATTAGGCTTACAAAGAATAAGTCCTGGGGTCGATTTGATTCGACTAAAGGCGGTGCTCCAGCATGGCCGCAGTCAAATGACTGAAACAAGTAAAAGATTAAAAGATATATATATATATATAGCAATTAGAAAATGGAGGATAATATGCTGCACCCAACGTTGGGTACAGCATATTATCCTCCATTTTCTAATTGCTATATAAATTTAGGGTAAAATAACCCCCCTTTTACCCGTACCCACTTATTACGCTTGGTATAACATTAGTGTAACAATAATTGGGTACCCTCCCAGCAGTATATTGAATAGATACTATCCCTTAGTGGGTTGAATCCTCAACCCCTAGCTCTCTTGCATTATATATATATATATATATATATATATATATATATATATATATATATGTGTGTGTGTGTGTGTGTGTGTGTGTGTGTGTGTGTGTGTGTGTGTGTGTGTGTGTGTGTGTGTGTGTGTGTGTGAGATAGTTGGTATGTGAAAGCACGTGGCTGGATGTATAAAAGATAATAAGAGTGAAAAAACTACAGAAGGCTTGTGTTACATGGTTAAAGTATATATTTAAATTATGTCAGAAAAATGTTATAAAATATTTTTGGTATATAAACATTGTATTTCGTGTTGTCTTTTCAAATTACACAATTTATAATCTTTCCTTTCTATCAATGTGCCATTAGAACACCAACACAAATTAGATTAAATAAGGAAACCTTTTTCATTTAAAAATACAAACCCAAACGTAACCATTGCTAACACATTTAAATAAGGAAATTCATCACCCCACTGAGAAGGAAAAAAATATAGAACAAAACCATGGCAAATTAATCAAATTCTACCACCTCCTAGATTTCGATTATCTCCCTTATACCGGAAGAAATCCCTATTTACCTCCCCCTATCTAGAACTCTTCTTTTCAGACTGGAGCGAACACATGTTACAATGAAGTAGAGAAATTTGAAAAGACAACACGAAACCGGTTATTTCTCCAAATACAATGTTTATATACCAAAAAAATTTTCTAACATTTTTCTGACATAATTTAAATATATACTTTAACCATGTAACACAAGCCTTCTGTAGTTTTTTCACTCTTATTATCTTTTATATATATATATATATATATATATATATGTACACACATTCAATTCACCTCAATTGATCAGCAGACCAATTGAGTAAACCTATCTATAATGACTACTGGAAACAGCTGTAAGTCACATTAGCTCCAATAAAGGAATTATATGTAACGATCATTATTTTTTTTTTTTTGAACTTGTCTCTTGTGGATCACTCTGTAAAAACCAGTTTATCTGAAGCCGATCCATAACTTGGCACCCGACCAAAAGACTGCTCGGAGCTCTTCATTAATCTAAGTAATATTGTCAGCTTGGTGTGCCAACAGAGAGCTTATGACGTATTTTGCCCGGATTGCTAATCACACACCCGTCTTCGTTTTTTTATTTTTTTTATTTTTGTAAATTCTCACTATATATATTACACGCTCACAAGGCCGCACTAGTTATCCTGTCTCCACCTCATAACACTTCGAACTTTTCTTAGACTATTCTACCTGGACTTTCTTCTACTCTCCTATACCCGGACTCCTACACTTCGGCTGCACCTCTTACTCGTGGATTACACTGGACTCTTTCTTTGATGAGAAATCGCTCCAATACACCACGACGTTTGAACCTTTTGAACTTTTCTAAACACTTTTTGTACTTTCTGCTTTTTCCTATTGTCGTTTCTCTTAATCCGCATTTGTTACCTTGCCTCTCTCTCTCTATCCCCTTCTTTTTTCCCTTTTGCGCCATGATAGATCGCTAGCCACTAAACGTTTTCTATTTTCTCTCCCTGTTTATTTCTGTGTTCCTTTCTGTCGAAGAGCGTAGGCTCGAAACGTAAAAGACTTTCTCACTTCCCGATCGTTAAACTAATACATCTGTTTGTTGTTTACATACCCGTCTTCGTCTTTTGTTTTTTTGTAAATTCTCACCATATATATATATATATATATATATATATATATATATATATATAAATTCTTACTATATGTATATATATATATATGCATATGTGTGCGTAAGCATGACAGCAAGTTAAGCGTGTATATATATATATATATATATATATATATATATATATTTATATATATATATATATATATATATATATATATATGTATATATATATATATATATATGTATATATATATATATATATATATATATATATATATATATATATATATATATATATATATGTATATATATATATATATATATATATATATATATATATATATATATATATATATATATATATATATATATATATATATATATATATATATATATATATATATGTATATATATATATATATATATATATATATATATATACAAGGTTTTGGTCGGCCTGGGGTTATAGTAGAAGACATTTGCCCAAAACGCAACTTCTAAACCACACTGCCATCTTATGGAATTCATTTCCCTCGTTCGATCCCACTGCATGGCAACTTGGTCAAGCGTCTTTTACCATTGTGCAAGTCGGCCCAAACCCTGTGAGTGTAAATGGAAACTATACGGAACCCCATCGGACGGACTTTAGTTGTAATCCAAAGGCACAATCTTTTCACAATCTGTATCACACCAAGTCTGCTTAAGGATTACTATAAATACGCCGACTATTCACAAGTATCACACACACACACACACACACGCCCACGCATATTACATACACATAGACACTCACACATACATCCGCCCGTTGACACAGACACACACATATGCATACACCCATTCACACATACATATGGTAAAAATATCTGAATCGAATTATCCAATCTCTGTTCAGCTAGAATCGCTACTGCGTCGGACAAAATGCAAAGTGGTATTTCTTCCTGATCTTTACGTTCTGAGTTCAAGTCTCAATGAGGTCGATTTCACTGTTCATCCTTTTGAGGTCGATAAAAGAAGTACCAGCCAAGAACTGAGGTCAATTTAATCAACTTCCCCCTCCTCTCAAAAATTGCTGGCCTTATATCAAAATTAGAAAGAATTATGTTGCCTGCATGTGACTATAGAATGTTATCAAATTCTAATAGGTGCAGATGGCCAAATGGTAAAGACCTTCATTTCGCAGTCACGATGATCCCAAGTTCAATCTCATTGTTTAGCATCGTGTTCACGTCTTTCATTAATGCATCGGGTCGACCCAAGCTTTATAAGTTAAATTGAGTAGATGAAAATTGTTTGGATGGCCGTAGTCTGGAAGGTCTAGTCATGCACTGTGACAGACTGATTCTGCCTAAAAACTAAGTTAAGAGTAAGCATATCTATGGAATACTCAACTATATCATACATTGATGATATTTATATTGATATATACTCAACTATATCATATAAAGGCGGCGAGCTGGCAGAAACGTTAGCACGCTGGGCGAAATGCTTAGCGGTATTTCGTCTGTCTTTACGTTCTGAGTTCAAATTCCGCCGAGGTCGACTTTGCCTTTCATCGTTTCGCGGTCGATTAAATAAGTACCAGTTACGCACTGGGGTCGACATAATCGACTTAATCCGTTTGTCCTCTCTGTGTGTAGCCCCTTGTGGGCAGTAAAGACATATGTTATACATTGATTCAATGAATAACTCATTCAATTGGTCACCAGCTATATACTCATCGTCGAAACTGATGGAGATGTATCTACCAATTTGCACCTGTAACACTGGAGTTCATTATTTTCCCCAAAGGAGGACAAACGAAAGGGGTTTATATCGTCTTGATATGATTACATCTAAAGGACATTATAATTTCCACAGATAATTATAAGACATAAGGACGCAGGGACTAATTAGGTCCATAGAAAAATGGGAGGATTTAAATGCTAACAGGGCATTATGGGATATATTATGTAGTAAATCGCTTCATCATTAGGAAATTAAGCAAATCCAGAAAACATAAAAGCTACCAATTAGAAATCTACTGAAAAGTTTTACACACAGGACGCATCCACACATATACAAAAATATATATCTGAACATATACATGAATATAGGTGAAGAATCACACACATATATGCATATTATAAACACATGCACACACAGCTCCTGCCCATTCGTTGATTCACCAATTAGAGATGCCAAATATGCTGAAAAAGAAAGTAACACCCAAATAATTGGAATTTTGGACAGATATGTGTGCGTAAGCATATATTAATTCATACGTACATAATATATGAACATATATATACATGTGTGTGTGTATGTATAAATATATGTATGTGTGTGTATATATATATATATATATATTGGCCGTACGGCTTTTTAATGTTGTTTTCACTGTCCATTTTTTCCTGTCTTGGTTTGTGCTTGCCACCTTGGAATCCTCTGTTTAGTGGGTCGATTCACTACTCAGGAAGGGACTATTCTAGAGTACGTTCTGCCTTATCTTCGAAACGTCTAGTTAGAATAGAGGCAGCTGACGAAGGATTAATTCCAAGTGGCTATCTGTTTTCCTATGTGTTCGTACCGTTGTCTGTAGTTCATTTTTCTAACGTCCTGTACACTGATATGCATCTATATACACATGTAGATGTAAGTATGTACATATATGTGGGTATACATACATACATATTCTTTGTAGTATTATATATATATATATATATATATATATATATATATATATATATATATAATTAAATTAGATTCGGGTAAAAACCTTGTAGAATACTACGCAAAGCTCGTCTGTAGTTATTGGGTATCTAATGTCATCATACTGTGGAAATGCTCCTTCCTGCTACTGGATATGCATCAGGAATTCCATAGTATCAGTAGAATTTATATAAGCAAACAAATGATAGAAAACGGAATTAACGACATTCAGGAAAAAATCGCTTCAATTGTTTCGACAGATTTTTTACACCCGTAGTACATTAGTAAAATGTTGCGTAATCATTATCATGCATTCAGGGTATAAAATACGCCTCCACAGGTGATTGTTTAAATAAGTCCTCCGTTAGACCTTACTCCGTTTTACTCCGTGTGAGAGTGCATACCCAAAGAATATCGTTCATTCTATTTTCGGTCATTTATTTATATAAGGCTTAGCGGTATTTCGTCTGTCCCTACGTTCTGACTTGAAATTCCACCAGCCTTTCAAACGTTTGATAAAATAAGTACCAGTTGAGTACTAGGGTTGATGTAATTGACTTAACTACTACTGCGTATGAGTATAAAAACTGCACCCCTTTGCCAAGGCATATCGAGCCAGTGCGATATAGTAGGCTCATCAAACTAGTATAATCTCAAGCTCAAATTTACGGCTTCCATATCGGACCATGGTTGGTGGAGAAAATATGCATATATGGGTGGGTAATATATATATATGTGTGTGTATGTGTGTGTGCGTGTTATGGGGATAATAATAATAATACCCCTTCCATGCGACGAGTGGTATGTGCTAGTCGTCACAAATACTGTAACGTAGTAAGTCGTGTCGCCGAGAAGTCAGCCATAGATAGTCGTGTCTTTACTTGTCTAACTAACTATAGTGCTGTACCGGAGTGGGCGTTATAACAGTCTGACATTGGATTACAACAGTGGTGACGAGGAGTTAAGAAATTCACGAGGATTAAACAAACTCACAAGGTATACAAAATCGTAAAATTTTGGAAGAACTGTTGACCAGTTTGCTCGAGTTGCAAAAAAAAAAAAGCAACTACAAGAAGAAGAAGAACAACAACAACAACAATTCCTATTACAGCAACAAATGTTCCAATTAATGAATAAGTCGTCCAAAAATGCTGAAAAAGATGTTCTCGCCAGATTATGTTGCAAACTCAATAACCGAATTTAAGTATGAACCAGACGAGGGAGTTACCTTCGAGGCGTACTATAGAAGATATGAACAGATCTTCAATAAAGAGTGCAAAGATTGGGATGAAGATATGAAAACGCATCTAATCTTAAGAAAACTCGCAGGAGAATACGAGCATTACAGCAATTACGTACTCCCGAAAAAACCTTCTGACATAAACTACAGAAACACAATAGACATATTGTGTAAAATTTTTAGCGAGAAAAGCTCGTTTTTCAATACATGCAGGAAATGTCTGAACTTAGAAAAGAACAACGAGGAGGACTACATCACATACGCTAGTAGAGTTAACAGAGAATTTGTAAGGTTCAAACTGGACGAGTTAACGCCAGACATGTTCAAGTGCCTGATATTTACTCAGGGACTAACTGCAGAAAAAGACGCAAAGGTAAGAACAAGAATTCTCGTTAAACTGGAAGAAAACCAAGTTGTAACCTTACAATTGTCAGAAGAATGTGAAAGAATAGTAAAGCACGACATAGAGAAAATTGAACATAAAGACTGCTCCCGAGTGAAACAAGATGTCGTCGAAAGGAAATGGTAATGTGACGAAGAGGAAATTCGTAAATGTAAAAATTGAAAATATAAGAGTAAATATGCAGTTAGTTACTGGAAGTGACATTACCATTGTGAATGGAGAAAGCTGGAAGTATATCGGTAAGCCAAAATTAAGTAAATCTACGAAAGTAGCACACGGTGTTACGGGTAAAAGATTGTATTTTGTAGGTGAATCTGTGTGTAATGTAACATTTCGTGATCAAATGAAAACGGCAAAAGTATGCGTTAAAAATTCAGTAAACTTGTTCGGCATAAAGTGGATGAAACTATTGAAATTGTGGAATGCACCCATAAGTGTTTTGTGTGGGAATAAAGCTGGTTCAATCGAAGTTTCGAATGCACCTGAAGGATTGAAACGAAAAGTAAAACATTTATTCCCAGATGTTTATTTCGGATGAACTGGGCTGCTGCACGAAAACGAAGGCAAAAATTATCGTAAAACAAAGTGCAACACCAATATTTAAGCCAAGACGTAATGTACCGTTCGCGGCACTAGAACAAGTAAATAAGGAACTTGAAAGCCTAGGAATAATCGAAAAGACGGACCACTCAGATTGGAGAGCGCCTACGGTCTACGTAAAAAAGAAAAATGATAAGTTACGAGCTTGTACAGATTTTTCAACGGGATTAAACGATTGCCTAAACTCACATAACTACCCGTTGCTGAGTCCTGAGGAAGTGTTCGCAAAATTGAATAGAGGGAAATTCTTCTTAAAATCAGACCTCTCGGAGGCATACTTACAAATACAAGAAGAATACGCACACTTATTAGTCATTAATACACACCATGGCTTATTTAAATTGAAGCGGCTTTCCTTCGGTGTAAAAGTTGCTCCTTCCGTATTTCAACAAATAATGGATACAACACTGGCGGACTGTGATTTTGCTATCGCCTATTTAGACAATATCCTAAAACAAAAAAAAAAGCGAATCACACGAACATGTAGAACGCGTTAAAATGGGTATTCGGAAAGATAAGAGAATATGGCTTTAAGCTAAGTGAAGTAAAATACGAGTTCTTTTTGAAAAAAATTAAATACTTGGGCCAGATAATAGATAAAAACGGACGTAAACCGGATCTATCCAGAGCAACTGCGATAAGAAAAAATGTGCCCGCGCCGAATAATGTGACTATGTTACAAGCATTTTCGGGATTAGTAAATTACTGACAAAATTTATATTCATTATTTACATTATTTACAATTGACGGATATTTGTCCTCATCTTGTTTGTTGTCAACACAACGTTTCGACTGATATACCCTCCAGCCTTCATCAGGCGTCTTGTATGAACCGTTTAAGGGACCAGCGAAATCAATGTGTAGTCTTGACCACGGAAGATCTACTTTTGACCAAAGTTCACTTTTTATCGTCGGTAATTTTGCTGCTAGAGCACATCTTATGAATTCTTTCACTAAATTTTCAATTCCTCTATCCATTTTTGGCCAGTACACGTAGTTACGCATTAAAGCGGGGGGCTGGGTGGGTATATCAGATGTGTCACCAGCGGAGTTGATGTTTGCGAGGAAAATAAAATCAGTCTTCGACAAATTGCTACCTGGTAAGAAAAGAAAAATTGCAATGGATAATACAGTAAGATATTTCAAAATTGGTGAAAATGTATTTGTTAGGGTATATAAAACGGAAAACAAAGCTGGGAAGACGGCGTGATTACCAAATGCATAGGAAAAATGCTATACTTGGTAAAAGGAAGAAGATGGCTATGCAAGAGACGCATAAATCAACTGAAAAAAAGATTCGTTGAGAGCGAACCCATGAGAATGAAAGAACCAATGGAATGGTTATGATACTTTTCAAGTACCAGCGCCACTACAAATAATTGAACACAGACGCATACTCAAAAGAAAATTTACGGAGTTCCTGGAAGTGGATGCCAAACGAAAAGAATTTTAAATTTGTAACTGTATGAAAAAAAAACCCTCAAAAAAGGGAGGTTGGGTGATGTAAAAATTATCAATAAAAGGAAATAAAATTACACTCCCTGAGAAAAAAAATTAAAAGGAAAGATGTTATGGGGATAACAACAACAACAATAATAATAATAATGGAACACACCTCCCACGTGACGAGTGGTATGTGCGAGTCGTCGAGAAGTTGATCATAGATAGTCATGTCTTTACTTGTCTAACTATACAGCTATACCGGAGGTTACGTTGTAACCGTCCGACGTTGGATTACAACAATATATATATAATGTATAATGCTTTTTATCCAAATGTTACGTTGCTTTTGTTATATATTAATCTAGGGTGTATTATACATGTATTACTCTATGATGTACTCTATCTAAAACGTTTCTTAATTCTACTGAAATATTGACATAAGGCTAAGACGGCGAACTGGCAGAACGGTTAGCACGCCGCGGAACATGCTTAGCGGCATTTCGTCCATCTTTACGGCCTTACTTTATATTTCGCTGGAATAGACGATTGGGTACGGCTGTTTGGACGCTGACGATTTACCAAGGCTGACTAGACATTGAACCTGTTTTGGAGAGAATACGTTTTGGTACTGGGGGCAAAGACACACACATGCATGCATGCATGCATGCGCGTGCAGAAACAAACTGAGAGAGCAAGGCATTATAACATTACAATTTATTAACTGTGCACGAATGACAAACATCTTGCCTCTCATCACACAAATGAAGAGAAATGTGCTCACAAACATGAGTGAGAGAGAGAGAGAGAGAGAGAGAGAGAGAGAGAGAGAGAGAGAGAGAGAGAGTGGATAAAGAGGAGGAAACCATTAAAACGGCAGCATTGAATCAGTGACGCCAAATAGTACATTTTAGCACTAGAGGCAAACGCACAGAAGTATACACATGCAGAGAGAGAGAGAAAGAGAGAGAGATTACAATTTATTAATTGAACACGATTGACAAATACTTTGCCTCTCCTAAAACTCATAATGAGAACTATGTTCACACATGTTAGCAGAGAGAGACAGGGTAGGAAGAAGAGAACGAGAAAAACATTAAAACGCCTGTGTCAAATAAGTCAACATCGAATCAGCGACGTCAATTAGGCTGCGTGAAATTGGTTGTGCGAAACATCTCATACCAATATCTCGCATGGTGTTGTTAAAATAGGTGCTTGGCATAAGTCGGGGTTGCTTCGATTTTTTACTGTATTCTTTTATTCATGTTAACGTATTCAGACTATAACACGAGATTCAACATAACTTTGCACTAAAATATAGCAAATAGAGACCAAAAAATAGTGAAGATTATTGTAAAGTTGCGTCAATCTGTTAGGAACAGCAACTAAATCTTTCCCAAATTACACATAACAATCTTAAAAAGAGATGTACACATTGCGGGATGATCATGGTTGGAACGATTTTGATCATAGATCTTTTCAATAAGATTTCGAAAATAGATCTTATTCAGCTGCACTGAGTTCCTATCTTCCTGTTTTACGCGCTCTGTGTGATTTGAACTCACATTTTCTTGTTTGATTTCGTCTTCTTTCTTTAGTGATATCCTTTTATTTTTCCTTTCTCTTTCATTCTTTTATTTATTTTTTTTTCGTCCCGTCTCCAGAAAATGAAAGAAGAAAGGGCAAGGAAAGCCGGACCAAGTTTATAAAAGAAACATAAACTTCCATCTCTATATTGTATTGTGTATTTATTAAATTAGTGTCTTTATGCGTGAATTTAAACTGTGTTTTGCTGAAACACAAGAACCTATTGAAAGAACCGAAGAAATAAAGTGGAGTACATTAAGTACAAAAGCTGAAACCAAAAACAAACAAAACAAAACAAAGACGACTTTGGCTGACATCGGTATCAAAGGTGGGTGTAAGTATCTTTGTGGAAGAAATTTACTGACTGAGATGAACACCTAAAGAGGTTACTCATCCGTTAAAACAGAAATAGTGATATTAACAGATTTTTTTTTCTTCACGCAAACGAAATTATGTCGACAAAATGAGAGAGGGATTAAGATATTTTGGCAGTTAAGTGAATTGGTCTGGTTTACATTTTAACAGCATCTTTTGTTCGAGAGATTATCCCATTTGACTTCTGACTTTTGTGAGGTCAGATTATTGAAAACAAATGACCCGCATATCCCTCAACATAATGTCGACCCAGTGAAAGGATAAGACGAAAATGCTGCTTAGTTTATGGATGTAAAAATAGTGATTTATCTATATACAGAATCTGAGAGAAATTTCAAGAATCTAAATTAAGCAGCAATGTAGCGTATCCTTAATTCGGAAAGGAGCAAGATTCTTTTTATATATACAGCACATAGAAAATTAATGAAGTTAACTGTGACGACGTTCCTTAAGATGGCGGTTACCGAAATATAAAATCAAAGGGCTTATTTACTCATATTTCTCGTCAGAGATAACAATGTTCATATAGATCAAGTTTTGAGGGCTGTAGGTTCGTATCTCACTAAGGTGTCATTCATGGCTATCCTGTTTCTTCTTCTTCTTCTTCTTCTTATCATTATTATTATCATTATTATTAGTATTAAGGTGGTGAACTGGTAGAATCGTAACCGCGCTAAGCAAAACGCTTAGCGGCATTTCGTCTGTCTTTATGTTCTGAGATCAAATTCCGCCGAGGTCGACTTTGTCTTTCATCCTTTTGGGGTCGATAAATTAAGTACCAGTGAAACACTGGGGTCGATGTAATCGACTCATTCCCTCCTCCAAAATTGCTGCCCTTGTGTCAAAATTTAAAACTATTACTATAATTGTTGTTGTTGTTGGCACTCCGTCGCTTACGACGTCGAGGGTTCCAGTTGATCCGATCAACGGAACAGCCTGCTCGTGAAATTAACGTGCAAGTGGCTGAGCACTCCACAGACACGTGTACCCTTAACGTAGTTCTTGGGGACATTCAGCGTGACACAGTACGACAAGGCTGACCCTTTGAATTACAGGCACAACAGAAACAGGAAGTAAGAGTGAGAGAAAGTTGCGGTGGAAGAGTAAAGCAGGGTTCGCCACAATCCCCTGCCGGAGCCTCGTGGAGCTTTTAGGTGTTTTCGCTCAATAAACACTCACAACGCCTGGTCTTGGAATCGAAACCGTGATCCTATGACCGCGTGTCCGCTGCCCTAACCACTGGGCTATTGCGCCTCCACTACTATAATTATTATTGAATAAAATGAATTCGGAACATTATCCAACGTGTCTTGAATCTCTAAGACAGTAGTTTGTGAATCGAGGGAGATTTAACTGTTATTTCTAGATGTTGAGCAACTAGATACAGCCTTCTTCTTCATTGGCTTATATGTTTATTGGATAACTAAAAAGGTAAAGAAACAATTTGGAAACCGGTCATTGCAAATCTCATTAGGTCAGTAAAAAGCTGTGCAAGAAATTACTGTTTCAGTTGTTAGGAACGTCGTTGTGTTAAGGTTCTGATGTGCCATCTTAGTGTTGTAATATAGAAAAGGCATGGACTTCACTACCTAACGTCTCCTATACGATAAACATCCCAGGTTTCATTTTTATGTTAGAAGCAATTGCTAAAGTCGGTGGAGGCGCAATGGCCCAGTGGTTAGGGCAGCGGACTCGCGGTCATAGGATCGCGGTTTCGATTTCCAGACCGGGCGCTGTGAGTGTTTATTGAGCGAAAACACCTAAAGCTCCACGAGGCTCCGGCAGGGGATGGTGGCGAACCCTGCTGTACTCTTTCACCACAACTTTCTCTCACTCTTACTTCCTGTTTCTGTTGTGCCTGTAATTCAAAGGACCAGCCTTGTCACACTGTGTCACGCTGAATATCCCCGAGAACTACGTTAAGGGTACACATGTCTGTGGAGGGCTCAGCCACTTGCACGTTAATTTCACGAGCAGGCTGTTCCGTTGATCGGATCAACTGGAACCCTCGACGTCGTAAGCGACGGAGCGCCAACACACTAAAGTGGTAAGCTGGCAAAAATTGTTAACTCGTCGGACAAAATGCAAAGCGGCATTTCTTCGAGCTCTTTACAATCCGAGTTCAAATCCCGCTGAAGTGAATTTTGCCTTTCATGTCTTCGGGATCGATAAGATAACGTACTAGTCAAGTATTTGGGTCGATGTAATCAACTTCCTCCTCCCTCACTCGACATTGTTGGCTTTCTGCCAAAAGTTAGAAAGAAACAAAATGTTAGAAACAATTGCTTTTACGAAATAACATCTATGCTGACCACAGTCGCAACAAGACTGATTAGCGATCAAGGAATGAATGTGAATGCAGTGTTTCTATTTTTAAAACTTGATTATTGTTGTGGTCGTTAGCCCCGATCAATCAGACCAAAGATATTTCAGCCTCACCAATTTTCTCAAAGACGTCACTCCCTAAGACGTCACTCCCTAAGACGTCACTCCCTAAGACGTCACTCCCTCAAAGACGTCACTATTGTAGAGAAGACCCTCTACGATAAACATCCCAGATTGCGTTTTTATACTAGAAGCAATTACTAAGGTGGCGCGCCGACAGAATCGTAAGCTCGCCTGACAAAATTCTTAGCAGCATTTAGTCCGTCTTTACGTTCTGAGTTCAAATTCCGCCGAAGCCGACTTTGCCTTTCATCCTTTCGGGGTCGATAAAATAAGTACCAGTTGTGCACTGTGATCGATGTAATCGACTCATCACCTTCCCCGAACTAGCTGACCTGGCGCGAAATTTTGAAACCACTATTTTCCTAGACAAAAGCGGCCAGCTAGCAAAATCGTTAGCATGTCGGACAAAATACTTGGCGGCAATTCATCCATCTTTACGTTCTTAGTTCAAATGCTGAAGAGGTCGACTTTGCCCTTCATCCTTTCTGGGTGGATAAAACAAGAGCCAGCTGACCACTGGGGTCGATGTAATCAACTTACTCTCCTAAAATTGCTTTCCTTGTACCAGACTTTGAAATCGTTATTTTTCCGGACATGACAAAAAATACATTTGGGTAGCATATATGTTAAACAGAAATTGTGTCTAGAGTAAAATTCAAAAAAAAAAATAAATAAAATTATCTAAGGAAAATAACTCAAGTAGGCCAATGGCAAGAATTTAGGTAAGTTAAGGGCTGATATGGTGTTGGGGGACCTAAAGTCGTGATAAAGTCGTAGGGGAATCGTCGTGATATAAAGTGTGCCTTAGACATTTTAAATCTAAAGGAGACTATCCTTATCCATGCTTGATTTCTGTCTGAGAGTAAGTGTGAAGCAGAGAGAGAGAGAGAGAGAGAGAGAACTCGAAATGACGACTAACAAAGTTGACTTCGGTGAGATTTGATCTTAGAGCACAAATGGAACGAATGCTTCAAAGTATCTTATCCGACTCACGAACGATTCAGCCAACAGTCACCTTAAGGTCTGGGGTACTGAGTCCCCACCCCCGCCACACACACACACACACGCATGCAAGCACGAAAAAGTTTTAATTGAAATTTCTGTGGTGGTAACTTGCTATTTTACTCTTACTTGTTTCAGTCATTTGACTGCGGCCATGCTGGAGCACCGCCTTTAGTCGAAAAAATCTACCCCAGGACTTATTCTTTGTAAGCCTAGTACTTATTTTATCGGTCACTTTTGCCGAACCGCTAAGTTACGGAGACGTAAACACACCAGCATCGGTTGTCAAGCGATGTTGGGGGGACAAACACAGACACACAAACACACACACATATATAAATATACATATATACGACGGGCTTCTTTCAGTTTCCGTCTACCAAATCCACTCACAAGGCTTTGGTCGGCCCGAGGCTATAGTAGAAGACACTTGCCCAAGGTGCCACGCAGTAGGACTGAACCTGGAACCATGTGATTGGTAAGTAAGCTACTTACCACATAGCCACTCCTACGCCCATATATCATTTAATTGAGGTTTTTGTATGTGTAGAACTGTATTACTCAATAAAAGCTTCACTTTCCCATCTGGTGCAAGGAAAATTTGGCTGCTATTTCTAACGGCTTCAACGATAACTTAGTGGCTTCGTAGTTGTTGGTGTTACTGTCTACCCCTAAGTTAGCTCTGTTTCAGCCAACCTATTCATGATCAGATGTTTTGGCTGCTATGTTTAGTTCATCTGGATACCACATAATGTTTTGCACGGAGTTGCAGTCAGCTGCAAAAAATAAGTAAAAATTCAAAAATAAAATGTTTAATGTATAAATAAATAAAACTCAAAACACACATACACACACACACACACATACATACATACATACATACATATACACACACACACGTCACACGTGTATTATTTATATATATATATGTATATATATATATATATATATATATATATATATATATATATATATATATATATATATATACATGTATGCGTATATGTATGTTGATGACATTATAGGGAAGACGTAGTGGAGAAGAGGCAAGAGCGGGAGTAAGAAAGGTGGTGGTGGTTGTGGTGGTGATGGGGGTGGTAGCTGGTACAGTGGTGGGGTAGGTGATACAGTGGTGGGGTAGGTGATGCAATGGTGAGGGTAAACTGACTTGTGTAGTGTATTGCCGGTTAGTTTGTGCAGAGTACTGATTACTCTAATGTACCAGAGTCATTGGCGGTGATTGAGGGAGGAGGGTGGGGGTGGGGGCGACAATTAAGGGAACATAGGTCGATTATTGATAGGATCAGGTCGTGAAGTGGCCCCTCGGGGGTGGAAATGATACGTCAAACCGTCGCATCAGAAGTGTTCAGCTCTATCTGGCGGGAGGCGACGACAGCAGAAGCGATTAGGAAATGTCCGACAGCTCGGGCCGTGTCGGTGGAAATGGAAGTGGTGATAGGGCGTGTGTGCTTGTGTGTGTGTGTGTGTGTATGTATGCATGTAATGTATGTATGTATGTATGTATGTATGTATGTATGTATTGGTGTGCATGTGTATGTATACATGTATGCATGTCTGTCTGTTTGATTGTCTGCCTATATATGTATGTATGTGTGTATGTATGTATGTATATATGTATGTATGTATGTGTTTGTGAGCATGTACGGACGTAAATACGTATGTATGTATGTATGTATGTATGTATGTATGTATGTATGTATGTATGTATTGGTGTGCATGTGTATGTATACATGTATGCATGTCTGTCTGTTTGATTGTCTGCCTATATATGTATGTATGTGTGTATGTATGTATGTATATATGTATGTATGTATGTATGTGTTTGTGAGCATGTACGGACGTAAATACGTATGTATGTATGCATGTATGTATGTATGTATGTATGTATGTATTGGTGTGCATGTGTATGTATACATGTATGCATGTCTGTCTGTTTGATTGTCTGCCTATATATGTATGTATGTGTGTATGTAGGTATGTATGTATGTATGTATTTGTATGTGTATATGTTTGCGCGTGTATACATCTGCATATTTGTGTATGCCTGTATCTCTGTGTGTATTTGAGTTTATTTGTTTCTCTACAAATATGTATGTGTTTGTGAGCATGTATGTATGCATGTACGGACGTAAATACGTACGTGCGTACGTATGTATGTATGTATGTGTGTATGTATGAGTGTACGTGTACGTGGGAGGATTATGTACATATGAGTGCATGTCTTCTACAACTTCTATTTCCCGTGTATCTGTATCTGTATACATTTGAGATTAAATACACAATGCGTATGTGAATTTCATATGCATGTAAAACAAGCTATAGTTGCATGCGTGTATGTGTAAACCATATATCTGTGTTTATGTGTGTGTATGTATTGAAAACGTCTATGTATGCGTGAGTACAACAAACGTACACGTGTGTGTGTATATATATAGGTGTGTATATGTATGTAAACACTATACATACACACACAAACACACACATATGTGTGTATGCCTGTGTTATATTGGTTACAAATTTTGACTCAAGGCAGGCAAGTTCAAGGGAAGAGAACAAGTCGATTACATCGACTCCAGTACTCAATTGGTACTTATTTTATCGACCTCCGAAAGGTTGGAAGCCAAAGTCGACGTCCTTTAAACTCAGAACATAAAGACGGACGAAACGCTTCAAAGAATTTTGTCCGGAGCGGGTAAGAATTCTGGTCGCTCGTCGTCTTGCATATATTTTTATATTAAAAGTATAAACAGTCATCTTGAACAGGCGGGTCAGGTATTCCTCGTCGACGCCCAGGTTTGTCCCGAGATCGTCGTCGTACATCCCCTCCACTAATCCCCTATAGAATGCTTTGATTGTGTTGCAGTCGCTCAAGGTCAACCGGGGACGGCATAATTGCTCGAGAGCAACGCGACACTTGCGGTGCCATTCGCCCTTCCTCGGCCTCTTTTTGATCCACGATTGCAGTTCGGTCATGGAGACGAGTTGCCGGAAAGCGCGTCGCACAAACGGCGACCACACCTGCTCACCGTCGTCTACGTAGAGCCGGAGATGTCGCAGTCTCAGCGCGTGTCTGCGCATTGTCAACCACGGCATGCCCAGCCCTCCTTTTAACGGGTGTTGGCAGCAAATGGATCGCCTGATCATCGGAACACTTCCATTCCACAAGAAGCGGAAGAGAATTCGTCCCAGTTTGATGGCAGGGTCGGGACAAGGCACAACAGTCAGGCGGTAGTAGATGACGGACGCGATGTACGCGTTCGCCACCTCCACCCGACCTTTTAGGGACAGTTTCCTCTCGGCCCATTGCCGGGCGAGAGTAGCCACCCTACTCGTTATCTCGTCCCAGTTCTTCTCCGTTTGGAGGTCCGAACCAAACCAGACCCCGAGCAACTCGACCAGACCGTCGGTCCAGCGTCCTACGACGGAGGCGCTGCTGCACGGCATGGGTTTGCCTCTCCAGGTGGCGTGCCGCAAGAACACTGAATTTTCCCGGTTGATTTTCGCTCCTGTTACCGCTTCGTAGTCTTTCAGTGTCTCACCGACCAGTTTGATGTGCTCTTGGCAAGACACTATGACAGTTATGACAGTGACGTCGTCCGCGTATGCCGACATGCTCGTCCCGAATCCCAATTCTCACGGGATTCCCCTCAGCGTTGCTAGCTTCCACAGTAGTGGCTCGAGAGTCAATACGTACAGAAGCGACGAGAGAGGGCATCCCTGACGGACCGAACTTGCAATGTCGAAAGGTCTTGATTGATGCCCATTCACGCGAATTACCGAACGGATGCCTCTGTACAAGGCAGCTATCCAGCCGCGGAAGACGGGACCGAAACCAGCCGCTTTGAGGACAGTCTCCAAGTATTGATGGTCTACCCTATCGAAAGCTTTCGATTGATCCAAATTGATCAGGGCCCCACCCATGCCAGCTTCCTTAACTACCCTGTCTATGATGTAGTGCATCAGAGGTTGTCATGGATGCTCCGGCCCGGCACGGCGCACGTTTGTGCCTTGTCGACCAGTTTCTCGATGACAAGCGCCAACCTTTCGGCTAACACCTTGGCCGAAATTTTCAAGTCTGTATTGAGCAGAGTGACGGGCCTAAAGTTATCTATTACGTCCCCCTTGTTTGGATCTTTCTTCAGCAACGTTACGGCTCCTCGGCTCACAAAACCTGGGTTGCTGTCAAGACGTCTCCAAACAAGTCTGGCATACAACTGTAAAGCTCGTAGAGCAGACCATCCAGACCCGGCGATTTGTCCCTCGAGCATTCTGCCATCGCATCCCGCACTTTCACTGCCGTGATGGCACCTTCACAGCACCTTGCCTCTCTTGTCGAGAGTCGTGGCAGGCTGTGCAGGTAGGCACTGAAGTCCACCTTGCGTTCTCGCTCGCCATTCGTCTCGAACAGTCGGGCAAAATGCTCCTCGAAGGCCTCACACATTTTACTTGGCTCGAGTAATTCGCGCCCTTGTTCATCTACCAGAGACTGAATGGTGGCTTTGTTGCCCTTTTGCGCCTCCGCCACCCGGGCCTCTCGCGCGGCTCCAACACCTTCGTTCCTTAGAGCACGCATCCTAGCCCTGACAACACACCCTTCGTGTTTAGCGTTGAAGTGTTGGTCGAGGGCCAACCTCGCCGCCAAAATGTCGGATGCGATGCCACTTCTAATCGCCTCTTCTAGCTTTTTAACTAGGTCACCCTTTACTCTGTTTCTATCTATGGCTAGTGCTTTGCTATACCTAAGCGTTTCTGCTTTTATTGCCCTCTTTGGGGCGAACCGCCATTTGTTATTGATGATGGCTCCCGTCAAAGCCCTCTTTACTAGCGTGCTAATCCGGTCTCTGAAAACCTGAAAGACGCGTTTAGTTTCCAGTAGCCGGGACCCTGCCTATGTGTCTTTAGATAGATATTTAGATGGATAGATAGATAGATAGATAGATAGATAGATAGATAGATAGATAGATAGATAGATAGATAGATAGATAGATTCGTTTGCCTTAATGCAATACACTTTACCAGATATTTCAGACTCGGTGTTTAGATCAGTCATGGGAAACTCATAGCTCGCGGGACTTTCTGAATGGCACACCTAAAGAAAAATTTACCTTTAGTATATTTAGTAGTGCGGCCCGCACCATGTCTCCATGCAACCTACTTCTCAAAATAGGCTGTCCACGCTTGGTTTATATCGACATTCCACTCCTATTGCATATGTATTCAAAATATTAATAATTGATTTGTTTTCATTCAAATACATACATACATAAATGTGTGTATGCATGTATGTGTGTGAGTATGTGTGTGAGTGCGCACGTTTCCATGTTTATACATATTATTTGCTCTCTCAATGACCCACAAACATAAATGGTTATGTATATCAATCTCTCTTACTTTCTAGCTTTCGCTCTCTCTCTCTCTCTCTCTCTCTCTCTCTCTCTCTCTCTCCACACACACACACACAAAGAAAGGTAGATAGATAGATGGATAAATAGATAGATAAGTAGATGGGTAAAAAGACAGAAAGACAGACAGACAGACAGACAGATAGATAGATTTCTTTTATTAGCCACACAGGGCTCAACATAGAGGGGACAAAATACAAATGTAGAGTTTTTCTTTTCGATGGGGACGAAAATAAAGTAAAAAAATTAAAATGGGGATAACGATGAAAAGGCATCGAGAAAACGTTTGGTGTATGTACAAAAAAAAAGAAAATATTACAAAAGTTTCCCAATAAATGGGGAGGTTATCCGTGGAAAGAAAAACCTACGGAAAAGACCACGGTAACCTCGGTCCTTAGTATCACAATTTGTTAAATAAAATTTCTTTTCTTTTTGCAAGAAACGTAAGTAACTCTCTGTTTACAAAATTTTAAACGTTTTATAGAATCATGGTCAAGGTGGCTTCGTCGGTCATACGTGCCATTCTTGCTACATGTATCCATCTTTTTTCGAAACATTTGCTAGACAACACTTGCCTCTCTACTCTCACCTTCTTTTCAAGTGATACTTGAAAAAGTTGATGAGAGATTGACCAGAGAGGAAAGTATTTGTCTCTAATCCTTTCAGACGCGTCCACCAGATGCATTCTTTCGCCATAGCCACAAGTACGATAAATACAGCTCTTCCTTCCCGTTTAAAGGAAGGAGGCGTGACGATATTGACGATAGACTCGGTTGATAAACCGACTCGTCCCACACGTGACAGCAGTCGTTCGACATAAGCCCACAGCTCCGAAATGGTTGGACACTGCACGAGTGCATGCAGAACGGTTTCGTCGCTCTGACCGCATCTCGGGCAGGTCGGCCCCGCATTTCGCGAGCCGTGTCTATAGAGCTTATCCCGAACGGGTAGCGCTTCTCGGTAGCACTGCCAGGCCAGGGATCTCTGGAAGTTGTCCTTAGGTCCCGGCCCGAAAGTCGTCCTGAACAGGCGGGTCAGGTATTCCTCGTCGACGCCCAGGTTCGCCCCGAGATCGTCGTCGTACCTGCCCTCCACTAATCCCCTATAGAATGACTTCGTTGTGATGCAGCCGCTCAAGGTCGACCAGGGACGGCAAAGTTGTTGCAGAGCAACGCGACACTTACGGTGTCATTCGCCATTCCTCAGCCTCCTTTTGATCTTCGACTGCAGCTCGGTCATGGAGACGAGCTGCAGGAAAGCGCGTCGCACAAACGGCAACTACACCTGCTCACCGTCGTCATCAACCACGCATCATCAACCACGGCATGCCCAGCCCTCCTTTCAGCGGGTGTTGGCAACAAACGGATCGCCTCACCATCGGAACGCTTCCTTTGCACAAAAAGCGGAAGAGGATGCGCTCCATTTCGGTGATGGCGCGATCGGGACAAGGTACGACGGTCAGGCGGTATTCGATGACGAACGCAATGTACGCGTTCGCCACCTCCGCCCGACCTTTTAGGGACAGCTTCCTCTCGGACCATTGCCGGCAGAGAGTGGCCACCCTACTCGTTATCTCGTCCCAGTTCTTCTCCGTTTGCAGGTCCGGACCGAACCAGACTCCGAGCAATTTGACCGGACCGTCCGTCCAGCGTCCCACTACTGAGGCGCTGCCGGACGGTATGGGCTTGCTTCTCCAGGTGCCGAGCAGCAAACCCACCGACTTACCCCGGTTGATTTTCGCTCCCGTCACCGCTTCGTAGTCTTTCAGCGTCTCGCCGACAAGCTCGATGTGCTCGTGGCTAGACGCTATGACGGTGACATCGTCTGCGTATGCCGACACGCTCGTCCCGCACTCCAGTTCTCGCGGGATTCCCCCTCAGCGTCGCCAGCTTCCGCAGTAGTGGCTCGAGAGTCAATACGTACAGGAGCGGCGACAGGGGGCTTCCCTGACGGACCGAACGTGCAATGTCGAAGGGTCCCGATAGACGTCCATTGACGCGAACAACCGAACGGATGCCTCTGTACAAGGCAGCCATCCAGCCGCGGAAAACGGGACCGAAGCCGGCCGCTTCGAGGACGGCCTCCAAGTATCGATGGTCTACCCTATTGAAAGCTTTCGATTGATCCAAATTGATCAGGGCTCCACCCATACCAGGTTCCTTAACTACCCTCTCTATGATGTAGCGCATCAGATGGAGGTTGTCATGGATGCTCCGGCCCGGCACGGCGCACGTCTGCTCCGTGCAGACCAGTTTCTCGATGACAAGCGCCAACCGCTTGGCTAACACCTTGGCCAAAATTTTCAAGTCTGCATTGAGCAGAGTGATGGGTCTAAAGTTATCTATTACGTCCCCCCTTGTTTGGATCTTTCTTCAGCAGCGTTACCGCTCCTCGGTTCACAAAACCGGAAATACTCCCGTTTTGCTGCCAGTTGCAGTACACGGCCGCCAAGACGTCTCCAAACAAGTCTGGCATCCAACTGTAAAGCTCGTAGGGCAGACCATCCAAACCGGGAGATTTGTCCGTCGAGCAACCCGCCATCGCGTCCCTCACCTCCTCCGCCGTGATGACCCCTTCGCAGCACTCCGCCTCTCTTGCCGAGAGTCGAGGCAAGCTGTGCAGGTAGGCACTAAAGTTCACCCTGCCTTCTCGCTCGCCACTCCTCCCGAACAGTCGGGCAAAATGCCGCTGAAACGCCTCGCACATCTTGCTCGGGTCGAGCAATTCGCGCCCCTGTTCGTCTACCAGAGACCGGATGGTGACTCTGTAACCCCGCTGCGCCTCCGCCACCCGGGCCTCTCGTGCGGCTCCAACACCTTCATTCCTCAGAGCACGCATCCTTGCCCTGACAGCACACCCTTCGTGTTTAGCATTGAAGTGTTGGTCGAAGGCCAACCTCGCCGCTAAAACGTCGGATGCGATGCCACTTCGCAATGCCTCTTCTAACTTTATCACTAGCTCCCCCTCTACTCTGTTCCTCTCTACAGCTAGTGCCCTGCTATACCTTATTGCTTCCGCCCTTACTGCTCTCTTGAGGGCAAACCACCATTTGTTGTTGACGATGGCTCCCGTCAAAGCCCTCTTTACTAACGTGCTAATCCGGTCTCTGAAAACCTGTCTCGACGGGAAAGACGCGTTTAGTTTCCAGTAACCGGGACCCTGCCTATGTGCCTTATCTAAGTCTAGCGTACACGTCACAAGTTTATGATCCGTGTAGCTGACTATGTAGAATTGTGGACATCCTAAACTATCTCTATCTCTTGTCCTACACACTATCCTATCTAGATACGATCTCGACGACCCAATGCGGTTGCTCCAAGTCCACTTTGGCACATTTGGGTCGTCGAGTCGGTACCTATCAGACAACTGGAAGCGTCTGAGCAGGTCTCTGAGGCCTTTACATCCCCTTCTAGTTTTGTCACTCCCCACGTAGTCTAGATGCGTGTCCAAGGTAGCATTCCAATCCCCCACTAAAAGTAAGGGACGAGACGTTCCCAGGAATACTTCTAGACGTCGAAAGAAGTCCGACCGACCTGTTAAAGGAGGCACATAAACTGCCAGCAGCCGAAAAGCGCCTCCATCGCTGCCGTCCACATCTAGGACAACTAGTCTACCCTCCGGGTCCGTAAATATCGTCTTTACTTGGAGATCCAGACTCTTGCAAAAAAGAACAGCCGTGCCACTACCACCCATCCTCGGCAGACAGGGAGAAAAATAAATGTTAAACTGCCCACCAAACATGGACTTTAGGGCCCGCGGTTCATGGAGTCTGGTCTCACTAATGGCTATGATATCCAAATTGTGTGACTTGATGTCATTTAAGAGGTACCCTTGTTTCCAAGGGGACCCCAAGCCACGCACATTCACACAACCAATCGTCACCATGATTCTATTTATACGTGTGCTTTAAAGCACAAAAGGAAAGGAAAAGGGAGCTACTTACTGTTTGCAAGTTTTGTCTCCTCCTTGGGTTTTTCACCAAGCAGGCTATTATACAATTTTCTGCATAAATATTTTTTGCATCCCCCTACCGCATTAGGGTAGAGGGATTTTATTTTGTGGTGCAATGCTGGTGTAATATGGTATATCTGTATGTGTTTTGGCGGTGTTGTAAGTGGGTGGTTGTTTGTTTTGATGTCGTTATTTGTGATGTTTGTTTTAGAGTTGATGTAATTCATCAACTCTGTGTTTGTACTGTCTATTGCTGTTAGCATTGTTTTTTTGCATATTACTATTGGTGTTAGGAGTATTTTCGGGAGGTGTGAATCTCCCTGCTTTGTTTGTGTTTGCATTTTGTTTTGTTTTCTTCTTACTGCGCTTCCTCTTTCCTTTCGTAGCTATTTGCCACTCGTCCCCACTCTCTTCATCCGATGAGAGTTCTGAGGAATCA
>NC_142930.1:153380039-153385039 GCF_046866305.1 Octopus bimaculoides | reverse complement strand
GTTCCACGAGGCTCCAGCAGGGGATGGTGGCGAACCCTGCTGTACTCTTTCGCCACAACTTTCTCTCACTCTTACTTCCTGTTTCTGTTGTACCTGTATTTCAAAGGACCAGCCTTGTCACACTTTGAATCTCCCCGAGAACTACGTACAGGGTACACGTGTCTGCGGAGTGCTCAGCCACTTGCACGTTAATTTCACGAGCGGGCTGTTCCGCTGATTGGATCAACTGGAACCCTCGTCATCGTAACCGACGGAGTGCCAACCAACAGCGCCCAACATGCTCGTTTGAGAGTGATTTGGTTACCATTTCTAACAAACCAGACGACCTAGTAGAAGTCTCGTAGTTACTATTACAGCTATTACTATACTCTAACTACTTACGTTGTTATTGCTTAACCCCACACCATAGGATTTTTTCTGTTTGGTTGCACTTTTTGAAATTTTTAAATTAAGAGAAAGTTTTCAAATTTGGTGTATCGATGTAATTTTTCATGCTGAATCTCAGAGGCTAATTCACTTGTCCCAGAAAAAATATTTTTAAAAAAAGTTACAGAGGTTTAAAGTTTGATCATTTTTACCCAGTCAGAAAATAGCATTTGGAAGCTGTCATTTTGTGCGTGATTGCAATCGTAAGACGACAAACCAATGATGTCAACATTGCAACGATAGCATACTTTTTAAGCGTTTAATAAATGAAAATGACCAAAAAAACGAGTAGACAACACATAATTTGTGGTTTTAAGCATTCAAGAGGTGCGTTTCGAAAATGAAACGTAAAATATCCAAAAACAGCAACCGATGGAAACAAGCAGGAAAATATCAGTTTGTAAACTCTCGTGGGTTTTCGTAAAGAAGAGTTCCAACGCTTGGCTTGTTACTATGGAAACCGGTACCTATATGTCTGTGGTTTTCAATTAGCTAAACTTACCTAAAATTTGAAAACTTTAAAAGATATTAACTGTTTATTTATTGGTTTATGGCGTAAATGAATTTCATGTCAATAAATAGCATACAAAACTACATCGATACAACAAATATGAAATTAAATGGAACAAAATTGAAGACATTGAAAAGTGGCAGCTAAACAGCAAAGATCTGTTTCAACGTTTCAAAGGCAACTGTCTCGTCTTTTAAGATATTAAGATTTGTAATTGAGCGAAATTTGGCTGCTATTCCTAGCAGACTGAATGACCACATAAATGATCATTCGTTGACTTGTTGTTGCTGTTATTGTTGTTCTAGTTGTTGTAGTTGTTATTGTTGTTTAACTTAAGGATAATTCGGATCCAGCAGACCTTTTCATCAAACGCCTACGAACAGTAACAGCCAGATTTTTTCTTTTCCTTCGCAGATGGCACACAACTACATTAGTGAATATATCATTGCCCATATTTCTTTAAGGACGTGGGTTTAAAAAAAAAAATTTATCTTTTACTTCTTTCAATCATTGGAATGCAGCCATGCTGGAGCACTGCCTTGAAGGGTTTTAGTCGAACGAATCGACACTAGTACTTATTTTTTATTTTAAAGTCTAGTATTTATTTTATCGATCTGTTATGTCGAACCGCTACGTTAAGGAGATGTAATCAAATCAACGCTAGTTGTCATGCGATAGTGGGGCACAAACATACACACACATACATATATATATATATATATATATATATATATATATATATATATGTATATATATATATATAGATATATATATATAGACATACATACATTACATACATACATTACATTCATACATACATACATACATACATACATACATACATACATACATACATACATACATACATACATACATACATACATATAAATACAGCGGGCTTCTTTCAGATTCCGTCTATCAAATCCACTCACAAGGCTTTGGTCAGCTTGGGACTATAGTAGATGATACTTGCCCAAGGTGCCACGCAGTGTGACTGAACCCGGAACCATGTAGCTGGGAAGCAAACTTATTACCACACAACCCTGCCCGTGCCTGATAGTGATATTTTTGGAAGATTTGGCTGTTATTTCTACCATTCGTTTTTTTTTTCTGTCCATTAGCTCCGTGTATTTAAAGAGAACTTAATTGAATGTGCCCTCTTGTAAGAGATTTGGTTGCTACTTCTAGCAAGTAGAGCGACCGCATAGAGGCGTCTTCGGTTATATATGTTACTGTATTTTGTAATTCCTCTTCGTAATTCCTAACCCTAACACTGCCCCTTCTCTCACCCATTTAGGGATTTTTTTGTTTTGTTTTGTTTTGTTTTACTTATTCTGTACTGTTTTACGAGTCTGGCTTCATATATAAAGATATATATATTATATATATATATATATATATATATATATATATATATATATATATATATATATATATATGATAAATTACTTGTCTGTCTCTCGCTAATGTCATCGGTGACGTCGCGGATGACTGACCACGTGAACTCTGACTTCAACAGAGCTCAGATTTTTTTCTTTTTTGCTTTCTTTTTTTCCACACTTCCAGCCATTTCTCTCTTTCTTCTCCTCTCTGTCCTCATTCTCTGTCTGTCTGTTTCCCTCTCTATCTCTCTATTTCCATATCTATATTTCATTCCACTTTCTCTCCCTGTCTTCCAGTCTCCATAGATCACTCAATTGGACATTTTTCTTTTCTTTTTTTTTTCTGTCTGGAATCATACCCTACAATTTTGAAATCACTGCAATCTTACCCTCTCACCCTCACCTCCTTCAAGTTTTTTTTTTTCCTCAACCACCAAACTATAACTGCCGCCGTCCTATACTGTAAAACTACCGTCTCCACCAACACTAGTGCTGCACCAACACTACCCTCACCTACACCAACACCAATATTAACGACCCAATGAAAGAGAAGTTATGTGGACAGTTACGCTTGGAACGTCTTTGATCATAGGTCTGCTCCGTTAGGTTGACCCGGGGCTAGATAATAACGATTCTACAAAGCTCAGGTAAGACTCACAATGAAGTATTACTACATACTCAAACGTCCTAGACCACATCCAGAGAAGGGTTACATGCAGGGCCGGATTAAGACCCACAGAGGATCTAAGCACTTAAAAGATTCTGGTGTCCCCATATATAATTCAAAATATAAACAATAATAGACCATAAAAATTTTTTTTTTATTTTTCAAAATGAAACAGAACCAACTGTAATATGGAAAATAATGTTTATTTTCGTATACTTCCACTTGCGGTGGAGGCGCAATGGCCCAGTGGTTAGGGCAACGGACTCGCGGTCATAGGATCGCGGTTTCGATTCCCAGACCGGGTGTTGTGAGTGTTTATTGAGCGAAAACACCTAAAGCTCCACGAGGCTCCGGCAGGGGATGGTGGCGAACCCTGCTGTACTCTTTCACCACAACTTTCTCTTACTTTCTGTTTCTGTTTCTGTTGTGCCTGTAATTCAAAGGATCAGCCAAGTCACACTGTGTCACGCTGAATATCCCCGAGAACTACGTTAAGGGTACACGTGTCTGTGGAGAGCTCAGCCACTTGCACGTTAATTTCTCGAGCAGGCTGTTCCGTTGATCGGATCAACTGGAACCCTCGACGTCGTAAGCGACGGAGTGCCAACAACAACTTCCACTTGATCTATATTTGAGAAGTTTTCTTCTACTTTCTCTAATTGCAGTCTTTGATCAGATCCTCAAATTTAATCTTACGTAGCACATCTTATAATCATATTTCTGATATAAGGTGGTGAACCGGTAGGATCGTCCCCCATTCACTGGGTAAAATGCTCTATCTTTACGTTCTGAGTTCAAATGCTGTCGAGGTCGTCTTTGTCTTTCATCTTTAAGGGGTCGCTAAAGTAAGTACCAGTTGAATACTAGGGTCACTGGAGTCGACCAGCCCATTTTCTCAAATTTCAGGCGTTGTGCCGATAGTAGAAAAGATATTCTCGATCATATAAACCACTTCGAATATTATTTTAGCAGGTTTAATGTGATTTCTTTTGCGCCGTAAACCATTTACTGTTTCTGTGGTGCTCCTCACCCACCTTCCTTGATGCCCTAATATACTTCTTTTTTCACAATATACAAGAGTTTACAGGCGGCGGGCTGGAAGAAACGTTATCACGCCAGGCAAAATGCTTAGCGGTATTTCGTCTGTCTTTACCTTCTGAGTTCAAATTTCACCGAGGTCGACTTTGCCTTTCATCATTTCGAGGTCGATAAATTAAGTACCAGTTGCGTACTGGGGTCGATCTAATCGACTTCCCCCTCCCCAGAAATGTCGGGCCTTGTGCCTAGAGTAGAAAAGAATATACAAGAGTTTAAGATCCATCTTAACTGAGTTGATATAACAATTTAAAGCAATCACAAGCAACCTGCAGCTCGCAGGACTTTCTGAATCGCACGCATAACGAAAAATTACCCTAACGTTTATTTTAGTAGTTCGGCCCGCCTGATCATGAATCGTGTTTCATGCGGCTGCTTCTCGAAAAAGTTGTCCATGCTTGGTTTAAAGTCCGCCACTGTTTATGGAGCAATAAACAGGAGCTTAGCTGGAAACCAAGAGAGAGGAGATGGGCAGTGATTTGGCCACTGTTGCTAACCCTCCAGCGGAAAGGTGTTAGGGTTCAAGGCTGGAACATTATATGATCGTTCGGTGCCGTCCGATGGCATCAGTTTTATCTGGTCAAGGCTTCATTTACAAAAAGGCCAATGAAATGGAAGCACCTTCTTTTCAGATGTAATCATTTCCATAAAATCCATTCTAACTCTATGTTTGTAGGTATGGATGTGCATCTGTACGAGTGCCTTTGTGTTTGTATTTATCCCCCTCTCACCGCTTGATAATCGTTGTGGTGGTTTGTTTACGTCCCTGTAACTTAGCAGTTCCGTAAAAAAAAAGAAGATCTACAGAATAAGTACCAGACTTTAAAAAAAAATTACTGAGGTCGATTTGTTCGACTAACACTTCAAGGCAGTACCCCAGCATAGCCGCAGTCCTAAGACACAAGCAAGTAAAAGGTAA
>NC_142930.1:153360039-153375039 GCF_046866305.1 Octopus bimaculoides | reverse complement strand
TGTCGCTGACTTTATTGTCATTAAAAAGTGTGGATACAATATGGTGATTTTCACGAGCGCGCGCACACAATTTTATAAGCATGTACAAATGTATATATGTGAGTTTATATATATATATATATATATATATATATATATATATATATATATATATATATATATATATATATATATATATATATGTATGTATGTATGTATCTCTCTGCCTATATATATGTGTGTGTAACCTAAATTTAGCATTTATATGAATTCATGCATACATACGTATATGTATGTACTATGTATGTATATATATATATATATATATATATATATATATATATATGTGTGTGTGTGTGTGTGTGTGTGTGTGTGTGTGTGTGTCTGTATTTGTCCCCCCAACATTGCTTGACAACCGATGCTGGTGTGTTTACGTCCCCGTAATTTAGCGGTTCGGCTAAAGAGACCGATAGAATAAGTACTAGGCTTACAAAGAATAAGTTCTGGAGTCAATTAGCTCGACTATAAGGTGGTGCTCCAGCATGGCCGCAGTCAAATGACTGAAACAAGTAAAAGAGTAAAAGACTAATATAGATATATGTGGATGGATGGATGGATGGATGGATGGATGGATGGATGGATGTTTATCTTATTGGTAATAGCAGCATTTGAAAATGAAGTACCAGTCATGTACTAAGGTCAATGTACTAAGGCGAAAATTGCTGACTTTGCACCAATTTGTGAAACATTATTATGAAGAGAGTATTATAAATTCCTTTCTATTATAGGCACGAGGTCTGAAATTTGTGGGGCGGGTACTAGTCGATTACAATGCCCCCAATGCTTTGCTGGTACTTATTTTATCGACCCCCAAAAGGATGAAGGGGAAAGTGCACCTCGATGGATTAAAACAGTGTTATAAGTTAAACTCTATTGTTGGCGAAAGTGTTACCGGACCTTTTCATGCGATTAATCTTTCCTACACCGATACGCATTGGATTGCCCTAATATATATGTATATGTGTGTGTGTGTGTGTGTGTGTGTGTGTGTGTGTATATACATATATATATATATATATATATATATATATATCGCTATGATCGACCGCTAGCCACTAAATATTTTTACTCTCTCTCTCTCTCTCTCTCTCTCTCTCTTTCTCTCTTTGTTTATTTCTTTTCGTGTTCCTTTCTGTTGAAGAGCGTAGGCTCGAAACGTAAAAGACTTTCTCACCTTCCTGAGCGTTAAACTAATACATCTGTTTGTTGTTTACACACCTGTCTTCGTCTTTTGTTTGTTTTTTGTAAATTCCACCTATATATGTGTGTGTGTATGTGTGTGTGTATGTGTGTGTGTGTGTGTGTGTGTGTGTGTGTGTGTGTGTGTGTGTGTGTGTGTGTGTGTGTATCAGGTCATTAAGAATGAAATGTCCGATTTTCTTCAAGTTTGACAGTCGTTAACTCTAATGTTTTATCTTGACAATTCTTTGTTTTACAACGTTGGAGAGTTACATCATCACTTTTCGAAATGCAATTCATGATGTCTGATTATATTGTGATTTTTCTCTTATAAATGAACTTTTGTGAACACATGAATAAATTAAAAATTCGTGTTGCTTATGAATATTCCGTCGTGGAACCAATGCATCCCAGACCGCCCGAAACATTAATGAGGTGTTTGGTGAAGATGTGGCGAATGAGCACACTGTATGTCGATGGTTTGAGAAGTTCTGGTCCGGTGACTTTACTCTTGAAAATCAGCCCTGTGGTAGACCTGATACCAAGGTAGATAATGGTGAGCTGGAAACTGGTGGATGTGGTACATCTCAAACTACGCGTGAGTTAGCAGCAAGGTTTGATGTTTCGATTCCAACTGTATTGGACCATCTGAATCAAATCGGCAAGGTAAAGAAGCTGAATGAACAAGTGGGAACCACACGGACTGAACAAGCATCAAATGACACGTCGTCTTGAAACTTGCTGTTCTTTGCTGTCATGGCATAAAGGCGAACCATTTTTGCATCGTATTGTTACGTATGATGAAAAATGGATTCTTTTCAATAATAGCAAGCGTTCTGCACAGTGGTTGGAAAGAGACGAAGTGCCAAAACACAATACAAAAAAGAATATTCACTGGAAAAAAAGCTAATGGTGTGTTTGGCGTTCCAGCGCTGGTGTCATCCATTACAGCTTCATGAGACCTGGTAAGTCAATTACAGTGGATGTATACATCAACCAATTGGATGAAGTGATGAGTGAACTTGCAATTAAACAACTGAGATTGATTAATAGAGAAAGGCCAATTTTCTTGCATGACAATGCTCGACTACATGTTGCACAAAGGACGCTACTCAAGTTACAGAAACTGAACTTGGAAGTACTCTGTCATCCACCATATTCATCAGCCTTTGCACCAACGGACTATCACGTTTTCCAGGCATTAGCTTTTAGCAAGGAAAAAAATTTCAAATCCGAAGATACAAAAACAGCCTTTTGTGATTTTATCACCTCTTGCTCTCCAGAATTCTTCGCTGCCGGCATAAATAAGCTAACGATAAAATAGCAAAATTGTGTCGATAATTTAGGTGCATACCTTGATTAACTGCATTGCTTTTTGTTGCGAGAAAGTAAAATAAACTTTCAGTTCAAAATTGGATATTTCATTCTTAATGACCTGATATATATATATATTAATAATTGTCGAAGTTGAGATGATTTTTGATTGATAACTGACGAAGGACTAAGCATGCCAGCATCCATTGTGTGTTTTCCTCTTTTCCGCACGTTGCTTAGTCATCCCCAGTACCACATTTTTATTGCACACACACACACACATACACAAACACACACACGTATGTACGTATGCGCGTATGTATATAGGAATATTTGTTCGTATATAACATATGAAAGAAAGAGAAGATGGAATACACCCAAATTTAAAATTATTACTCACATACCCAATTTTAAAATTATATCTTATTTGTAGGTATATATATATATATGTTTGCATGTAAGCTTGTATGCTTGTTGATGGAAAATTTTAAACCAGTATTTCTTTCCTCCGTCTGATATACACCCTCATTCAAAAAATACTGGTTTTACGAAGCACTCCTGCGCCTATGGCATGTGTGTATATATGTGTGTGTGCGTGTGTGTGCGTGCGTGTGTGTGCGTGTGTGTGTGTGCGTGTGTGCGCACACGTATATATATATATATATATATATATATATATATATATATATATATATATATATACTCTTTACTCTTTTACTTGTTTCAGTCATTTGACTGTGGCCATGCTGGAGCACCGCCTTTAGTCGAGCAAATCGACCCCAGGACTTATTCTTTGTAAACCTAGTACTTATTCTATCGGTCCCTTTTGCCGAACCTCTAAGTTACGGGGACCTAAACACACCAGCATATGTTGTCAAGCGATGTTGGGGGGAGGGACAAACACAGACACACAAACACATACACACACACACACACACACATATATATATATATATATATATATATATATACATATATACGACGGGCTTCTTTCAGTTTACGTCTACCAAATCCACTCACAAGGCTTTGGTCGGCCCGAGGCTATAGTAGAAGACACTTGCCCAAGGTGTCACGCAGTGGGACTGACCCCGGAACCATGCGGTTCGTAAGCCAGCTACTTACCGCATAGCCACTCCTACGCCTATATTCTATACTTACCACACAGTCACTCCTACGCCTATATATATATATTGTTCCAAACTGCTGTACGTTTCATTTTATTTTTTTATATCAAAAGAATGCGGAAAGTATTGGAGGTATTTATTAATTCAATATAAAAAATTTCTAGGCACAAAGGCGGAATTTGTTTAGATCATAATTTCAAAAAGATTTCGTAAACCTTTTGAAAGAAGGAGGAGGAGGAAGAGTGGGGTTATGGTCTGTTCCAATTTTTTTTTATATATCAAAAGAATGCGGTAAGTATTGGGGTATTCATCTATCTATAAAATTCATACGCTGAACCGTTTCATTGGAGAAAAGAAAGAAAGAAAAAAAAGAAATTATTTGTGAGTAGCTAAGGGAAACGATTTAGTTAAGAAAAACGGAGAGGCAGTAAAAGTGTTTGCAATGACGTTATACTATGCTTATCTATCGATAAGTTACTGTATTTACCAGCGAATAAGACTTGCTTGCTTTTAATTTTTAATGATATCAAAAAAATTACTCTACATCAAATGCGACCGTATAAGCATAAGTCCGCTAGGAACAATAATTGTTACTAATAACTATGATTGCTACGAATAACGGTTTTAAATTTTGACACAAGACCAACAATTTCGAAGAATGGGCTAAGTCGATCAGATCGACCCCAGTGCTCAACTGGGACTTATTTTATTGATCCCGAAAGAATAAGATGAAAATAAAAGGTAAAATTGACCTTGGCGAAATTTGAATTCAGAACGTACACGTGGAGAGGGGTCATATTATCTTATTTTACTTCCTTCTCCAGCAAACATAATCCACACCTGTTAAACGTTGTTACCTTTAAAAGCCATTTGTATATTATCTCAATGAAACATTCTGCAAGAAAATTTGAAGAAATATTAAACTTTCATCGATAATGTTAACCGATCACGGTTGCACAAAAATAATCACAGACTGGTATACGAGTTTTACATTCGGTATGGCAATTCTCTTGACCAAACTGTTGATAACTATAAAGCCGATCTGAAAGGTAATAAAGTTGAAGTATGATATTAATATGACATTATTCATGATAAGTTTAAAGTTTTATTCTTAAGGTGCAGGAGTATCTGTGTTGTAGGAAGTTAGCTTCCAGTCATATGGTTCCGGGTTCAATTCCACTGCATGGAACCTTGGGCAAGTGTCTTTTGCTAGAGGCTCAATCCAACCAAAACCCTGTGAGTGGATTCAGTGGACAGAAACCGAAAGAAACCCGTCATGTGTGAGTGTGTGTGTGTGTGTTTGTACCCATCATCACTTGGCAACCGATGTTGGTGTGTTTACGTCCCTATAACATAGCAGTTGGGCAAAAAGAGAAAAATAGTACCAGGCTTAACAAAAAGAACGATTTGTCCGACTAAAATTCTTCATGGCCGCAGTCTAATGATTGAAATTAGTAAAAAGACTTTTTTTTAAAGCGATATATTGTCTTATATTTAGATTTATAATAATTTAAAGTTAAAAGTATTGTAAATGAAGTATAGAATTTAATTTCATATTTGAAATTTATAGAGTTGGATGATTAATTCAAAATACTATAACAGTTTCATCAAATTTCGATAAAAATAAAACTAGGAGCATTTTGAAAAAAAATCTCTTGCAAGCAAATGTGCTGATCATGTAAACCAGTATCTTCAAAGGGCTGCCTCAAGAGTGCTGGTTGAATAATAATGAGTAATAATGAGATTAGTCATACAGTAATCCCTCACTATCGTGGCTGTTACGTTCCACCCCACCTCCCTGCGATAGGTGAAAATCCGCGAAGTAGAAACAGTACTGTACTGTATATTTTTGAAATCATTTTTATAATTTGTATATATTTAGTTTATTATAAATGCAAAACAAAACCACGGAGGAATCGGCGTAAGCTTAAATAGTAAACCACGATAGGTGAACCGTGATATGGCGAAGGATTACTGTAATTACAATCGATTATGTATATAATATAAATGTGTGTGTGTGTGTGTGTGTGTGTGTGTGTACGCGTAAAGCATTATCAGTGACAATTCAAATAGTCGTTCCTCCTACACCTATAACTGTTAGAGGAACGACTATTTGAAATGTCACCGATATTGATTTCTATTATTCTTTCAAATGTATTCTACTCTGTTCATCCGTTATAGTCTATTCCGAAATAACGTGTAACATTGTACGTAGATATGCATTTATTCGTGAATTTGCATTGTTTAACAGGATATACTATACTGTGCACTAATACAAGATTATTTGTTGTGCCGCAACAGATAGATAGCTAAATAGATAGTTAGCTAGATAGACAGACAGACAGATAGATAGATAGATAGATAGATAGATAGATTGTTGTTGGCATTCCGTCGCTTACGACGTCGAGGGTTCCAGTTGATCCGATCAACGGAACAGCCTGCTCGTGAAATTAATGTGCAAGTGGCTGAGCACTCCACAGACACGTGTACCCTTAACGTAGTTCTCGGGGATATTCAGCGTGACACAGTGTGACTTGGCTGACCCTTTGAATTACAGGCACAACAGAAACAGGAAGTAAGAGTGAGAGAAAGTTGTGGTGAAAGAGTACAGCAGGGTTCGCCACCATCCCCTGCCGGAGCCTCGTTGAGCTTTAGGTGTTTTCGCTCAATAAACACTCACAGCGCTCGGTCTGGGAATCGAAACCGTGATCCTATGACCACGAGTCCGCTGCCCTGACCACTGGGCCATTGCGCCTCCACAGATAGATAGATAGATAGAAACGAAAAATGCTTTGGAAATTAAAAAAAGAACACTTGACTATAAATTGACTATAAATTGACTAATCTCAAATAGGAATTAAACTTTACGCAAAAAGCTCACTCGAAATCTATCAGCGGTCTACTGATAGCTAATGGAACGATCTATAAAAAAATTACTGATGCTTCTTCTAAGGAGAGCAGGTTCATTCTGGAGAAACATTTGGAGCGATAAGAATGATCTGATTTGGCTTCAAAAATTCTAACGAATTGTTGTCCCTGTATTACACTAAGAGCATCTAGTTATGTTACTAGATCTTTTAAGTAGATGCCTGGGATGAGAAAGAACTGGCGTTCTTAGGCAAATAAAGTAACTAACTGTTATGTCTCAACGCTACTGCTATCTAACACCTTCGGATGATTTCTACTCAACCGCTACACAACTGCTACTCGACCGCTACTCAACACACCTACCACGGCCAGACTACCTCTATTTATATGTCTTGGGAGATCCTACTTCTTCGCCTGGGTTCGTCGACACAACACTAACATACTCTGCAAATATAATTTGTAAGCTAAACAGTGAAAGTAAGGAAAGATTTTCTGAAATTCAGCTTGCAACTTTTCACCGTTATCATCAAAACTGCGATGATATAGTTTTGTTCTTTTGAAAGAAAATAACTCCTTTCTACATCAGAAGAATTAAAAAATTATACTCCATGTATTTTTTTTTTTCACAAAGAATATTACTTTGTAAGCCCCAGTATTACAACATTGGTTAATAATTTGAGACCAATTCCTTCTCTATTAGAGAAATTAATGAATTATTAATAGAGAAAATAATATTTAGAGAAATAAATATTCTCTTCCTGATTGGCGATTTGCTGTTTACTTTGACTAACAACCTGCTTCGTAGAGAAGAAAGGATATATAATGTGATAATATAATATATAATATTTTTTTTACACACGCACACATATATATACATGTATGTACATATTAAAAACAAACACTATATAAATGCATATGCATACATACAGTTACATAGATAGATAGATAGATAGACATGTATATATATATATATATATATATATATATATATATATATATATATAGTACTCTTTCATTCTCACAGACATACTCTCTCTCTCTCTCTCTCTCTCTCTCTCTCTCTCTCTCTCTTTCTCCCATAAGACCACATTAATAGTATTCGTCCAGGGACACATTCGGAACCAAAAACATAATAAAGTTTGTTTACCTCATACGAAAATAAATATAAATAACAGTGGGAACATATAAGTTGGTTTATGTCCCCCTTTTAATTGAATATTGTCAAGAACCAAATTCGTTTTGCCTCCAATAACAAATATTTGCTTTTGCCGTCTTTCTTTCTTTCTTTTTTTCTATTTCTTTTTCTTTTTCTTCTTTTCACGTATAAAAATAATTTCAAACGACAGACCTGAATAAAAAAATAATAATTTGAACACATTAAAAAAAAAAAAAAATGCGACATGAATAAGAAGTTCTAAATACACATTAAAAAGTAGATAATTATTATACTATGTTCTGTAATTGGCTGAAACTACCACGTGTTCCGCCACATATGTCGGTAATTAAAAACAGGACATTTATCATGATTTAGCTCCAATCTGAGAAGCTATTAAATGTTTAAGTTTGTAAAAATATAATTACATTCGTGTATAGATTGAAACAAAATCTTTACTGGCAAATTTATAATTGATATATTACTGCTGTCTCATTTATTTCTAAGGATATATTTCATTTTGTTCATATATATTTTGTCTAACAATATATATATATATATATATATATATATATATATATATATATATATATATATATATGGGAGAATATACAAATAATAACAACAGACGAGGACAGGTGGTGTAAATAACAAAAGTATATATTAGTATGACGCCCGGGAATACGGAAAGTCTTTGACGTTTCGAGCTACGCTCTTCAACAGAAAGAATACGGAGACAAGGAGAATATATATATATATATATATATATATATATATATATATATATATATATATATATATATATATATATATATATATATATATATATATATATATATATATATATATATATATATATATATATATATATATATATATATATATATATATATATATATATATATATATATATATATATATATATATATATATATATATGCGCAGACGTGGGTGTGTGGTAAGAAGTTTGCTTCCCAACAATGTCGTTCCGGGTTCAGTTCCACTGAGCAGCACCTTGGCCAAATGTTTTCTAATATAGCCCGTCGTATATATATATATATATATATACGTGGTCTGATCAATAAACACCCGGACTGTTGCTATAGTAACGAAGCTAAAGCACGCAGTGAGAAGCCGCTTAGCACAGATTGACCTTGAACTTTGTTGTACATGCACACTAAGTTTTAACGTTCTAGCTCACTTCTGTTGCTTACAGCAGTGCTTGGATGTAAGGTGTGTAGCGTGTGATCATCGATTTGACCATGACAAAGTTGAGCAGAGAATCTACATCGAAATTTGCCAAAAGCTTGGCGACACCTGCTCAGAGGCCTACGGAATGTTTTCATCGTTCTCGACACAATCAAGGAGATCTTGTACGACTGAAACCCGAGTGTCTTTTTGGACAGCTAAAAACCGTTTTGGTACAAACTTGGCAGACACACGTCTCACACCCAAATCTTCAGGGATAATGGACTGGACTGAACCGTAACTAATCTGCACATCCTCTGATAACTTACGGATGATGATTCGACGATTTCCCCTCACAGCTGCACACACACATCTGCGATGTTTTTCTCAGTTCTGCTGGTTGCGAGTCTTCCAGAACGTTCGTCAATATTAACATTTTTCGGCCATCTTGGAAACGTTTGAACCACTAGCACATTTGTGTGTTGTTCATACACTCCTCTCCATACACTTTCTGCAACATTGCATAGGCCTCTGAGCAGGTATCGCCATGACAACTTTGTCATTGTCAATGCGACGATCACACACACACACACACACACACACACACACACACACACACACATATATATATATATATATATATATATATATATATATATATATATATATGTATATATATATATATAAACCAACTATATCTGGACCAAATATTCTACCTGTTTATGCTCAAACTGGCCGCTGACGCCTACCTCGTAACGTCATTCTAAAAATATACAATTGCATTACCAAAATCTTGAGGCTATGAGATAATGCAAGATTAATTCAACAACAATGTGAATAAATAAGAATTGCATTTGACACAGTAACCTGAATGCTAAAGGCTTAAACCTCCCAAAATCCTATATACGAAAAAACAAAAATGCTGGGCAGGAAATAATCTGTTGACCTTCACCTGAAACTGACGAAATCATATTTTTGATGGAATCGATGATGGCAGTAGTTTATTTCAGATGTCTGCGAGAGGAAGAATTGGCAGCGATTAGTAGAGCAGTCTTCCTCATTTTTAGTAGAACAAAAGGTATCGAATAGACATTACAATGTTCAGAATCAATTCTCTATGTTTATCTCTAACAGTTAATTTGCTTGATCGTTGGTTTGTCCTTCAGTTGTACACATACGACACGAAATCCCTCACGCTACCCACCCCACGCACTACACACACATTTTCTATCTCTTTACATACATACATACATACATACATACATACATACATGTGTGGATGTGTGGTAAGAAGTTTGCACCCAACCACATGATTCCGAGTTCAGTCCCACTGCATGGCACCTTGAACAAGTGTCTTCTAAGGCTTCGGGCAGACCAAAGCCTTGTGAGTGATTTTGATAAACGGAAACTGAAAGAAGCCCTCGTATATATATATATATATATATATATATACTGGGATGGCCATAAGTCGCTTTACCCATTTTATTATTATTAGAAATGCGTAAAGCAACAAACACAGACACAGACACACAGACACACAGACACACACACAGACACACACACACACACACACACACACACACACACACACACACACACACACATGATAAAGTTTTCAAGCATGAATAAGTTGGTATGTCTTGGCCGAAGGGAAGTGTGATTAACACACCTTGGGTAATATAGACTTATATACCTCTAAAATGATAGAGTGGGAAGGTCAGGAATGTCCGTGTCCATTGGTCTACTAGATCAGGATTAAATATACGCAAAACAACGACAATAATGATAAGGTGACTACGGCTTGGACACTTTGGTCATAAGTTAGCTTAATCATAACTAACTTAGGATTAAATAATAACATATAAATTTGATGAACTCTTCCGCTCATCTCCAAATCTTGGGTTTTGTGTCAGTATAAGAAACCCTTGGTACATTTCCACGCCTCACTATTCAGTTTTTAATCAATTTGATGTTTAAAACTACTCCCCTTTCCTTTTTTGATATCAATCATTATTAAATCTGATGACGTTTCTCATCATTACGAGTATAATGTTAAATGATTTAAAAATATTTCGTGACTTGGCTACGTTAAGTACAGTAGCTTATACTGAACTGTATTATGTGCGCTATCCCCCTGCAGAAATAAATATGCATGACAAAGCTTACTCCATTAATCACATAATTCACAATCTGATTCTGTGTACTTTATTTCTCTACCAAGAAAATACTTGTCTCAAGGTATTTCACAATAGGTTTGAACTCATGTTGTTATGATTGTGAAGCGAATTTCTTAACCATTGGACTAAGCCAGTGTTCTGAAGGAGGTTGTTGGCACTCCGTCGCTTACGACGTCGAGGGTTCCAGTTGATCCGATCGACGGAACAGCCTGCTCGTGAAATTAACGTGCAAGTGGCTGAGCACTCCACACACACGTGTACCCTTAACGTAGTTCTCGGGGAGATTCAGCGTGACAGTGTGACAAGGCTGACCCTTTGAATTACAGGTAAAACAGAAACAAAGAGTGAGAGAAAGTTGTGGTGAAAGAGTACAGCATGGTTCGCCACCATCCCCTGCCGGAGCCTCGTGGAGCTTTAGGTGTTTTCACTCAATAAACACTCACAACGCCTGGTCTGGGAATCGAAACCGCGATCCTATGACCGCGAGTCCGCTGCCCTAACCACTGGGCCATTGCGCCTCCACTTCTGAAAGAGGTACATAGTCATAGAAACACTGTACAGAAAGGCTATATTCTGCACAACACCTAGATCTAAGCCTCCTCTTTTTCATGCCGGTTTTCCACCCCCACCGTCTTATTTTATTCATATATATATTTCCTTCTTTTTCTCTATCTTCTTTCGATATTCCACCCCTTCGGTTTTCGTTCATTCACCCTTCTCTTACTCTCCTTCTCCAGCTAGTTTCTCCCACAACTATTTGAAATTAATGATATTCTTACGTACTTCATTTCTCTCTCACTGCCATTATACTTTGTCCCTCTCTCTCCATCAATTATTCTTAATCTCTTCCTCTTTTCGTTAAACAACATAATTATAAATATATATCTTTATTTTCTCACTTTTTTTTTTTAATCTTTGTTTTTACTTTTGCGTGTCTCGCTCCAAAACCCAGGGATGGGCTGTCCATCAAAACAGCTTTATTTCATGACAGCGCTGCTGATACAAGCAAAGAAACCATGCCTACTTCTCGCTAACGAAATGTAAAATTTATTACATGGTGCTCTTTCTTCCTTAGTTAATTGAAAGCCGTTGCGACTGACAGCATACAGAAGAGGAAAGGCTATTATAGTATTTATCAATCAACAATTATAAATCTATGAATTAACAAAGAAGCTTGATCGATATCCATAATAGCAAATTTATGGAAATCTCACAGACTTATGTGGCAGGAGTGGTGGTGAGGGACAGGTGTAAGTAGCTGCTGTTCTGTCTTACACACCTGCTCATCAGTCTTTACACGTTACTGACACAAGGAAAAGATATTTGTTACAAAGTAATTGATGTAGAGTCATCAACTGGTGGTCGAATATTTTGTGTCTATTATAGTCGTAAATAAAAAAAAAAAATCTCACACACACGAGGGTGGTGGGGGTATTGGTCGTGATAGTTGGTGGTCGTGGTAGTTGGTGTTGGAGATGTTGCAATAGTGGTGGTGGGAGGCGAATTTCGTCAGTTGTAAGAATAGTGGAGGTGATAGTGCTAGCATTGCGGAAGTTCTGCTTGAAAGCAGGAAGACATTAAAGGGCATGGTCACGAACAGTAAGTGATATATGGTAGGAATATGCAAATTAGAATATAACAAACGCTAGGGATTTAGAAACCGACTCATCTTTTTGGGTGTTGGGGGCGGGGGGAGGTGGTGCATGGCGGAATCGAGTTGATACGATCACATTTATTTCCGTAATCTTTATCATTGAGCAGAGGTATGAACCCAGAACCTTGCGATCTGATTTCATTTGCACCATTTCTTCTCTTAGCCGTCTACCGTTTCCCCACGATGACTTTCTCTCAATACTGGCACCCTGAGAATGAGAGCACATGTGGATATGCAAACTGATTCAAGATCTACATGTTCTTGCATGTGGGGAACACACACACACGTGATGATCATAGTCATGATTGTTGCAGTTTTTTTTTATGGGGTGAGATCAACGCGAACCAGTTTTCTTCTGTTCATTTCTTGTAATCAGTGTGTGTTGCGTGGATTTTGTACCATTGACTACAGTAGAGCGCTAACCAAAGCAATTTTTTGATAGTCCTTCCCACTGAGTCTGGGATGTCTTGCACCATTTCAGCGTGTGCCTGAGATGATCTCTGTATCTCTTCTTTTGGTCTCCGGTAATCAGTTGTTCAGTTTACAAATTGTTCTACTCATCGCAGCTGTGCATTGGTTATCATTCTTCAATACTGGCGCTTTTTGCTCACAGTAAAACCTCCTTGTTTGGTCATTCTGTTCTCTCACTTTCTCCTTGATATATCCCATAGTCTTCTTTGATGGGAGGTTTCATATTATCTTCTCTGTCTCTTGTATAGTTTCCCAGTTTCACCACAATAGATGAAAACAGGTATCACCGGCGTATATCGCTAGTTTGACATCGACAGAGAAATTCTTGTCAAAAACACACTTCCGTCGAGAATTTTAAGTCGAGTTGTTTTCATGCAGTCTGTTCTCTATTTCTTTGACTATTGAGGTGTTTTTTGAGATGTAACTCCCTAAGTATTCGTAACGTGCCATCACAAACAACACATAATTCCATATGCTATTAATAACACCTACATTTATTGATTATATAATTTAAAAAATGACTGTGGCTCGCCCACCACCTAACAAACCTTTCTTTTGGCTCGTGAACAGGAAAAGGCGGTCGAGCTCTGCCTCTACGTGGTTGTTTGACTTGTTAGAAATAGCAGTCGAATCTCCCTCAAATCACACCATACGTTCTTTAAAGAAAATAATAAATCGTTCAACAACCTAGTTTAGCTTACACTATGTCTTAACAAAAATACTGGATGATCATTGTTGCTCATTATGGTTGACCTGGGATCAAACAACAAAACTAAATATTACATATAGACCTTGATAACAAGGATCATAAAACTGATTTCTGTTTCATTAAGAATAAACACATTTCATTAATCACCCTTTCAACTCCAAACTAAGAATAATGTTCTTCCAACTCGGATACACCATGTTTTTTTAAAACGGAAATGTACAAATCATGTAACACAAAAACTTTAAATCTTTAAATCTTTGCATTTACAGTGTCTTGTTCGCAGCGATCTCAACCACAATTCAGCAAATAAAAAATCCCCCACCGACTTTCGTAATTCAATTTTTCCCAACCCCAAATAATCACAGCCATTTTACCCCACTCACACCAGCAATTATTACACTTCGACTATCATATTTTATGAACCATCCTTCCTTAATAAACATACCTCAGTTTGAACCCGCTGATAACTTTACATGTCATCGGCCTCAACTAAATAACACTATGCTTCTTTCAGTATTTGTGATTTAGGTTTCAAAATTCCACTCACAAACCTAGTCACGTGTCACTCATCATCCGCAGTCACTCTCACTTAACCCTCAAGACCATAGCTCCGTGAACCGAACTAAAGTAGGAGCCTCCACATCAGCTGTTCCCAGCCTGGGATGCCTTTAGATTTTAGGAGGTACGACACAGAGGAATAGTATATACTTTATTCATTCACGTGGTGTACCCTGGTGGTCAGCTACTGCACGGGAGACAATCTCTTCTAGATCAAGTTAAGGCGGAATTAGAAGTTTGAATTTTAAATCAAAGAGTTAAGAATGCATACAGAATATATACATTTAATATATATATTTTTTTTTTCATTTGACAAATTTTAAAGATCTTAAAATTTCAGTTGTTGGTAGCCATTTATAGCGCAATTTCATCCTTATTTAAAATCGCCAGCATGACATAACCCGAGGCAAATATAATACACCAAATTAAACATTTTGCGAGGCTAGACTATATAGAGAAAAAATAATTTACACGCATTCATGGGATGCTCATCTGCTTTTCAGAATAAAGTTATGAACCAAATCTTTAAAAGAATTTTGTTGTATTCTTGTGCACATCGAGAACTT
>NC_142930.1:153337539-153345039 GCF_046866305.1 Octopus bimaculoides | reverse complement strand
GAGAATAATACATCGATTACCCTTTCCAAGGTAATCGATCAGCAAGACACCTTGAGAATTCCAAAAGACTGACGCCATGACCTTGCCAGCTGAGGGAATGACCCTGGCCTTCTTTGGGGTAGGAGAAGATGTGTGCGTCCACTACTTTGATCGTTCTTTGGTTTCAGGCTGGTAGTGATGAACCCAACATATTTTTGGGGTGTTTTCTTGTAAAGAATTATTTCGATGTAGCCCATTACTAGGTTAGCAAAAGAAGGTGCAGTATGCGTACCCATGGCTGTTCCCGATCTTTGTCTGTAGTAATTATTATTAAATATAAAGTAATTGTTTTGTAAGATAAATCTTAGTCCTTCTACTACAAGTTCTTTATTTATGCGAGTTGGAAGTTCAAAGGAGTAGTTGTTTAGCCAGAAAGTGATCGCTTCTATTCCTAAGGTGTGGGGGATGTTTGAATAAAGGTTAACTACGGCGAAGGATACTAGTAGGGTTTTCTCATAGACTGTTTTTGAGAGGTAGTTAAGCATGTCTATATCGTCTCTTATGTATCTTTTGATGTGCTTAAGGAAAGGTTTTAGAAGTGTGTCTAATACTGAAAGCAGTGTCTAAGACTCAAAGCAGTACCTACCATTTGACTCATGCCACCCAAGGCACACAAGAGGCCGACTTTGCTTGTCATACTTTCGAGGTCGATGAATTAGGTACCAGTAAAACACTGGGGTCGATATAATCAACTAGTCCCCTCCCCAAAATTTGGGGCCTCCTGTCTATAAGAGAAAGGATTATTGTTTTCATCATTAAGGCGGCGAGCTGGCAGAATCGTTAGCACGCCGAGCGAAATGTTTAGTGCTATTTCGTCTGCCGCTACGTTCTGAGTTTAAATTCCACCGAGCTCGACTTTGTCTTTCATCTTTTTGGGGTCGATAAAATAAGTACCAGTTGAGTACTGGGGTCGATGTAATCGACTAGCTCCCTCCACAAAATTTCAGGCCTTGTGCCCATAGTAGAAAGGATTATCATTATGATTACTGAATTTGTTATTACCGGGACTTTATCCAACTTGTGGTGAACGAAAAGTGAATTTGATCCCAGAACCTCAAGAAAATTAAACTAAATGTTCAATACATTTAGCCTAGAGTTCTAGTATTTCAGCTACCTCTACTGCTGTGTGAGTAATGTGTGGTTGTGTGATTGTGACTGCTGAGTTGTTACAGGCCTTATTTGGTACACAAAACTAGACTTAATTTGAGATATGTTAGATCATTTCCGAATAGGCAAACATACTTCAGAAACTTGAGAAAGAAAATCGGAATTTGTCAAGAATCTGGGAAGAGTTATAGCGATTTCTTTGTTGACAATTCCACCGTGAAGTATCCTCATATATCAGTTTAACTTTGTATCATAATGGAATCATAATCCTGCTAGGATGAGCAGACAAATTGGTTTAACCTCTTCCACCAACCCAATCTCACAGCTAAAGATCACAGCCTTAATTAATATCATCGGGAGATGGTCAAATGATGAACGAATTCTGGAAGATCCAATGTCATTCGAGCCTGATATTTGCAGAAAGAAGATGGGGTGACAAATAGAAATATAGTCTAAAAAGAAAAAGAGAAAAAGAAAAAAGAAAATTGCAGATGGCGTTATAAAGACAAAGTAGATAAAGTATAGATGGGCGTGTAATTAAAAAAGCTGGCTTTGCAACCACGTAGTTTCGGATTCAGTCATACAGTGCGGCACCTAAGTCGGTGTTTTCTACTATAGCCCCACGCCGACTAATGCCTTGCAAGTGAATTTGATAGACGGAAAGTGTGTGGAAGCCCGTATAATATATATATATATATATATATGAATATGCAGACTCGCGTGTACTATATCTATCTATATATATATATATATATATATATATATATATATATATATATATATCTGTTATTTGTATTTGTGTACAATTTCTCCGTTTTTCTTTTTCGTCCTTGTTTTCGTATACATTCACTGCTTTTTCCCAAGGAATCTAATGCTCTTAGCTTAGTTTTTCCTTGGGGCTGGCCAGATTAGAGCAATCTCGAGTATAACCAGCCGAAATTGCAAAGATAATCAGGAACTCGACTGAGGAAAGAAAACTCCGAATGACCCATCCTTGCTTTCTTTGTACCGTCTATCTGGATGTTTTGCTGTCCCTTTTTCGTATCACCTAACTGTCTGGATGTCTTGCGTTCTCGTCCCATCTTGTATTATATATATATATATATATATATATATATATATATATACATATATATATATATATATATATATATACATATATGTATATATATATATATATATATATATATGTGTGTGTGTGTGTGTGTGTGTGTGTGTGTGTGTGTGTGTGTGTATCAAAATAAGCAACAGGATATCCAGAGATGATGCAGTACGATCGTTTCAAGCGACTCCATTTAATTGAACATTGCAATCATTACATCAATTTAAATGCAGAGCTATCCTCAGCTGCATAAATAAATAAAATAAATAGAATGTATTTAATCTGTCGGACACATTTGTATAATTTTATCTAAATCCTCTAAGAGGGTAAGAAAACAGAGAAAGTCCATGCTGTATTCACGTCAGCTTAGAAGCTACTAAACCTTCAGCAACAACCTGTCAGAGTTCTAGCTTGTCACTGATTTTGGGGTCGGTTTTAATTTATAGTGTTTGTATATCAAAATCCAAGACCAAAGAGCATTGTCTGATTAGGAAAGACCTTGAGGAAGTTGACAGAATCATAATGGGTATAGTCATAAAGCTTGTCAAGGTTAGTTTGAAGTTATTTAATTGAAAGCCACACATCCATTTCCAAGTAAGTTTATATATATATATATATATATATATATATATATATATATATATATATATATATATATATATATATACATACACATATATACAGACACTATATATATATATAATGGAACCCTAAAACAGATCCTTAGACCCAGCCTTAGCTGTAATCTTGGAACCTAACGGTCGACCAACTACAGCACTTACCTAGCGTACTTATTCGTTTAGCTCGCAAGTGAACTAAACCCCTCATATTATATATGTATATGTAGATAGATAGATAGATAGATAGATAGATAGATAGATAGATAGATAGATAGATAGATTCATATATATTCGACTCAAACCCTTCAAGGTGGTGCCCCAGCATGGCAGCAGTCCTGTGTGTGAAACAAGCGAATGATTTCATTTGAAAAGTTGTGAGATCGAATCCCGTCGAAAACTGCAGTGGTATTGTTATAGTTTTTGTTTAGACACAGATCAATCTTGATCCAGTAGGTCTACAATCGAGGGTATTGTTCCCAGGAACAATAAACTTAGAGAATCATTATCAAAATATCTTATCATATTGTGCTCTTGAACTGTAGTCGACGAGCGATGTGACGAAGAGTAAAAAGAAATAGAGTTAGGTTGCACGTTAAAGTGTAAAACTAAATGGCCAAGTAAACTTCACGCTAACGTGTCACCAAACAGTTGCTATTGGCACGGAACTGCGATCTGTAAATAGTACTTTGTTATTTATTTGACAAAGGCGGCGCACTGGCAGAATAGTAAGCGCACCGGACAAAATTCTCAGCGGTATTTCTTCCGGCTTTACACTCTAAGTTCAAATTCCACCAAGGTCGACTTTGCCTTTCATCCTTTCGGGGTTGATGTAGTGATGACTGTGGTGGTGCTTTCGTAGTGTTGTACTGGTATGATGGAAGTTTTAGTCGTTGTGATGTAGTTATAATTTATGTAGTTGCGGAGATTGTCAGTTGTTGGTTGATGTAGATCAGCTATTGAGACTACAATGGTACACAGAACGGCAGGTGCTATTTTAGCGTGCGGTCTACTGCAGTAGCCGAAGTCTACGTGATGAATGACCTGATCTGGATTAAGATTAGGATTAGGGTTAGGTTCGGGTTTAGGTTTAGGTTAGTGTTTAGAGTTACGTAGCCTAACATTAACCCTAAGATACGTAGCAGTTGAGCATTGGGGTCATTGAAATCGACCATCTTTCTCCTCCCCTAAATCTTCAGTTCTTGTGTCTATTGTAGAAAGGATTATTAACTAGGCAAAAAAAAAAGCAGGAATGGGCAGAGTGATTAGGGAAAACTATTCAATGAAAAATTAAGAAATTGTTAAAATGTAATTTTGTTATTTACACGACTGAATTTTGTCGAATAATTACAAATTTTTATTGTTAGTGCAAAACCACGTTAAAGTCAACCATGGTGGCTTCTTTAAAGCCCGTCATCAGTATTAAATTCTTATTGTGGGTTCTTTCAATGAACTGCGGTCAAACTGGGGCAACAACTTAAAGGATTTTATAGATTACATCAAGCCCGTTGTTTTATCTTATACATATTTCATCGACTCTTGAACGAAGAAATGCAATGTCGACCAGTGCAGGAATTAAACTCAGAACGTAAAGGAGTATTGCTAAATATCACATTGCATCATATCCGATACTTTCCTGGCACTTCCAAGAAAATTGTTTGATAAATTTCCTAGCGTCGGTTTGATTTTTGTTTTAATTACAATTTAATTATTGTAATTTATCTTGATAAATAAGTCATCTTATTAATAATGTAGCTTATTTATAATATTAATAATAACCTTGTTAATAATGTTATTAATAGTTACCTTGTCAATAATTATCTAATCAATAATTCAATTTCCAACGGTTTCCATTTTATAGTATTTGACCATTTGACATATCCTACGGCTTTCGTCGATTCTATCCAGATTAATAACCAATTACTGCTATTCAATCTGCTTTGCTACGATCCATAAAAACCAAACAATTCAGACCTTCGCAGGAAATTGTCTATAATTGAATAATTACCTTCCCAGTAGTCTGATGGTCGATTTGATGGAACGAAACAACCAATCTCCATTACATCTTTGTCAATAACCTTCTGAAAGATGATACTTAAACGAATAAGAGTGGGAAATTTGACTGGCTCCATTTTACTGTTAAACAGTGGCATACCGACGACTGCTAAACGATTTACAGAGCAGTTTAATACATTATATGAGTATTCGTGTATTCTTTTATTGGTTCCATTCATTGAATTTCGGCCGCTCAGGGTCACAACTTTTCGGGGTTTTAATAATCGATTACATTGACTCTACTACTTTGTCTGGTACTTATTTCATCGATCGTGTGAGATACAAAATGTGAAGTAGGCATCAACATAAAAGGATTTCAATCGGTTATCGTTCAGAGCATTATCGCATTCTGTGCAAATGAACCGGGGGTTTTATTCCTCATCCTACTGATATATATGTGTGTGTGCGTGTAGGTACAAATATGTGTATGTTTGTGTATGCGTGCGTGTATATATGTGTGTGTGTAGTATGTATGTATGTATGTATGTATGCATGTATGTACGCATACATACTATGAATAAACCTTATTCATCGTATAGCTTTGCTGTGTTGCTTTTTTTTTTACCAACCACATGGTTCTGGGTTCAGTTCCACTGCATGGCACCTTGGGCAAGTGTCTTCTACTATAGCCTCGGGCCGACCAAAGCCTTGTGAGTGGATTTGGTAGACAGAAACTGAAAGAAGCCCGTCGTATATATGTATATATATATATGTATGTGTGTGTGTATATCATTGTGTGTCTGTGTTTGTCCCCCCAACATCGCTTGACAACCGATGTTGGTTTGTTTACATCCCCGTAACTTAGCAGTTCAGCAAAAGAGACTGCTAGAATAAGTACTAGGCTTACAAAGATTAAGTCCTGGGGTCGATTTGCTCGAGTAAAGGCGGTGCTCCAGCATGGCCGCAGTCAATTGACTGAAACAAGTAAAAGAGAATATTTTACTTTACGCGCTGTGTGGTGTGTGTGCGCGCGCGCGCGTATTTGTCTGTCTGTCAATCTGTCTATGTGTATTTATGCATATGCATAAAATCATGCAGACTCCAAGACGACTGCTGTTGGTCTGCGTCGGTGGTATTGTTTCGTAAAACCAACTATACATATATTATCTCATTTGTTAACTATATATATTTGTATGCGTGTATGTATGCACACACGTACATATATGTACATATATATCTTATTTGGCCGAAACATCGAAGTCACTGTCAACAACATTCTTGTTTAAGAACAATATATTTGTACTCTACCAAAGTGATTAACAGATCGCATAGAATTGTTTTTATTATAACTGAATATAAAAACAAACATTAATCTAAACAGCTCTGTTCCGAAGTGAGTGTTTTCGTAACATTAACTGAAAACGGGGAAAATACAGCTACATTCACTACACTTTTCAATGAAAAGCATGCCGATACCTACCAAAAAACGTTACCTTAAGCAATTAAAATTATTCTCAAAACACAATTCCATAACAAACTACCGCAAAAACCTAATTACCAACCCACTCAAATCCACACACTCTAAAATGATTCTAACTGAGACTATATATGTACGTATGTATGTATGTATGGATGGATGGATGGATGGATGGATGGATGGATGGATGGATGGATGGATGGATGTACGTATTTTTGTATGTATGTGGCATGTTTGTGTATGATTCCGATTGTAAATCAAACTCGAAACAACATTTCTTGTTTTGTGTTTTTACTAAACTTGTTTTACCGAATTTCCTGCACTCCTGTAATTAAAGAGCATTTGTATTCAATTAACTCTAATAACATATTTCATACCATGTCTGTCGGTCAATGAAACACTGAATGAATGAATGGATCAATAAATAAACAAACAAACAAGCAAATACAAAAATAAATAACCAAATAAATAAATAATCATGTTTTTCATCTCTACGAAATGTTACGAAGGTAAACACGTGAGTAGAAACAAGAAAAAGGACTTCTACACGATTTCGAAATATAAGACTTAACCACGAGTTGTAGAAATATCAATTCGTCCGTCGGAGCGACGATGATCAATAGTCATCTTTAAGGTTGACTGATGACTCACGAGTTGGCTTTGTTTAAAGTGAAGAAGAGTTGTGTATTGTCAACCTTACTCTCTTGTCTGTGACCATCTTCAATCCAGCCACAAGACCAGGTCAAGATGACTGGGGACAGAGACGGATGCAGTAGATGTGGGTGACCAAGATATCTTTCTTGTCTCATTTTCCTCTCTGCATTCCGCATTGCGTTGCTGCAGTCACCTTCCCATTCGTTGAACCATGAAAGTTTCTTGCGCAGAGTCCGCCGAATTCAGTTTTCACATGCATAGGCAGGCAAGCCTTAACATGTTATTAACATATATGTGGGACCCTGACATGTGCTAATACTCCGAATCAGAGTAGATCTAGGAACAATAGGGGCTAAGAAGTGGTTCCACACTCTCCTCAAAACGCTGTAACTACTGAACCAAGGCACCACTACTGGATGCAATTTGAAGTCAAGTTCAGTACAAATACAGACGTGCAATAGTTAACCGTCATATGACGATGGGTAACTTCGGAAGTATACTTTTGACAC
>NC_142930.1:153312539-153330039 GCF_046866305.1 Octopus bimaculoides | reverse complement strand
ATACACCCATACATACAAATAAACACATACATACAAATACCTGTCCATCTTTTTCAAATACGATCCTCTCTTTATTAAAACACATTTACTTTTCCCTACAAACTGTGAGTTTTTGGAAAATCTTTTTTCACACATTTACTTACTACCATACACACACACAAACACACACATACATGTGTGTGTGTGTGTGTGTGTGTGTGTGTGTGTCTGTGTGTGTGTGTGTGTGTGTGTGTGTGTGTGTGTGTGTGAGTTTGTGTGTGTATATATATATATATATATATATATATATATATATATATATATATGGTAGTAAGTAAATGTGTGAAAAAAGATTTTCAAAAAACTCACAGTTTGTAGGGAAAAGTAAATGTGTTTTAATAAAGAGAGGATCGTATTTGAAAAAGATGGATAGGTATTTGTATATATATATATATATATATATATGTGTGTGTGTGTGTGTGTGTGTGTGTATGTATATGATTAGATGGACTCGACGCACGACGATTAAACCACATAGGTTTCGCTCCGGCTCTAATGTTAATTGCGTTCAATTCCAGCGTCGCTTGTATACACTGGTTACCCGTATCTGATGATGGGCCATGACGTAATACAAAGAACACGGCAATGATAATAAGAGATTAAAAAAACACAGGAATAACTAAGTAATCCTTTATTCCAGTTGTTCAGTATTCGACAACACATGACATCATACTACAGATGTAACCAGTAGGTATTTGCTCCATGCTTGCTCTATACGATGCACGTACTGGTTGCATCTGTAGAGTGACGTCATGTGTTACGAATACTAAAACATATGTAACAATTGGAATAAAGGTTATGCCCATGTACATTTCTCTTATTATGTATGTATGTGTGTATGTCGGGAAAGCGCGTGGCTTAGTGGTGAGAATATTCGGCTCACAATCGTAAGGTCGTGAGTTCCATTCCAGGTGGAGCGTTGTGTCTTGGAGCAAGACACTGTATCTCGCGTTGCTTCAGTGAGATACGGTGGAGCAACGTGAATCTCACTCAATTGGGAAAAATAAGTGGTGTGAGCATTTCAAGGGGCCAGTTTTATTACATTCTACACGGAATATCCCTGCGAACTACGTTAAAGGTACGGTGTGTCTGTGAAGTGCTCAACCAAATGCACGTTAATTTCACGAGCAGGCTGTTCCGTTGATCGGATCAACTGGAACCCTCGACGTCGTAAGCGACGGAGTGCTAGTTTGTGTGCGTGTATGTACGTACCTATGTATGTATATGTGTATATATATATGTGTATATGTGTGTGCATGAGTGTGTGTCTGTGTGTGTGTGTGTGTGTGTGTGTGTGTGTGTGTGTGTGTGTGTGTGCGTGCGTGCGCGCGTGTATGCATATAGGAATCACTAATCTAAGCTACACTACCTTTCTTGCAAATGAACTTAGACGCAGACAGTTATACTACTGAAACCCCAGATCAAGACTGATCGAGGAAGCAGATCTATGATGAAAGACTTTCAAATGATGGCCATCCAATCTTTTCTTAGAACAGTGTATCTAAGACTACATTAATCAATGAATCCAACATGCAGCTTTCTTTTTTATTAACATTTCAATAAAAATAAAATACCAACGCGTTGTGATTAGCGGGAGCTTTTGGCTGCTACTTCTAACAGACCAATCGACCATTTAGACGCACCTTCATTTGGCTCACAGATTTGGTCAGGTGGTTGTAATAGCGATTAGATTGTATTTCGCTACTTTGTCTTAATGACTTGATACTTTCACATCATTAAGTCCCATTTGAAGTTTAACTGAGACCAACGTGGCGACGTGGAGTTAATAGTGGTCCTACTGCAAATAATTCTGTTGGCCAAAACCATTAAATAACAGATAGAAGAGAGAACTAGTTTCAAAGAACTCAACTGAGTCTCTAATGAAATATTTCTAGATACTCGCCCATTTACACAAACACACACACACACACACACACACACACACACATACATATACACACACACACATACATACATATACACACACGCACGCAGACATACATACATACATACATACATACATACATACATGCATACACGTACATACATAGGGATATGGATATGAATCTCGTTTCTATCACATAATTAACAAATCGCAAACACACGCACTTACACGCATATATATATATATATATATATATATATATATATATATATATATATATATATATATATATATATATATATATATATACATAAATATGTATGTATGCACCTCGAAGCACACACACACACACACACATATGTGCTATTATTGCACATGTGTATATATATATATATATATATATATGTATGAATGCGTGTGTATGTGTTTGTTTGTGTATGTTCGTTTGTCTATGTAATATATATGAATGTGTACTTCGTTCCAGGTTTCATATGAGAAGATGTATTAAGTTTTGTACAAGATCAAAATACAAAATTTCAAAAAGCACCGATATTAAGGGCTCTGACACATTCCTGAAATTATACAGTCGCCAAGTTAATCACTTACGGATCTGTATATGTACGTACATGTGTGTGTTTATACATATACATACATGCACACTCACATGCATACATATATGCATATATATATGTATATATATATATATATATATATATATATATATATATATATATATATATATACATATATATATATATATACATATATATATATATGTACATATATATACATATATATATACATATATATACATACATATATATATTCATATACATATATATATGCATATATATATACTTACACATATATATATATGGGTATATATATATATTTATATATATATACATATATATATGTGTGTGTATATATACACACACACATATAAGTATATAATATATATATATATATTTATTTATTTATTTATTTATGTATTTATATATATGTATATATATATATATATATATATATATATACATATATATATACATATATATATGTATATATATATATATATATATATATATATATATATATATATATATATATATATATATATATATATATATATGTATGTATGTATGTATGTATATATATATATATATGCAGAGAGAGAGAGAGACAGACAGACAGACAGAGACAGACAGACAGACAGAGACAGAAACAGAGAGGGAAAAATAGGTATATACATACATATATACATATGTATATGCTTACATACATTCATGCTTGTATACATATACGAACATATGCCTACGTAAAAGCATACATACATACATACATACATACATACATACACACTTTCACTCACATAGACACATACTCTCACACAGATAGATAGATAGAGAGAGAGAGAGAGAGAGAGAGAGAGAGAGAGAGAGAGAGAGGGAAAGAGTGAGAGAAAGACAGAGAGTTGCATACATACACGACGTGCGCGCGTGCGCACATACCTACCTACATACATAAAAACTTATATGACGGAATATATACAGCACGTATATAATTGTGTATGCACATGTACGATTGCACACACGCACGCTGCACACATACAGACAAACACACATACAAACACACACGCAAACACACACGCAAACACACACGCAAACACACACGCAAACACACATATACTCACAAAATGAAAATCATAATTGCCGTCATAAATGTGTTATAAAATGAATTTAAACCGCTTAATTCCTGAGTAGTTCAATAATTCTCACCCAAAAATACGCATCTGCTTAGTAGTGTATGTGTGTATGTGTGTAGTAGGTCGCGTGTGTGTGTGAGAGAGTTTGTGCGAATATTTACATATAGAATACGTACATATCATATACAATATATGACATACCCACGCACACTCATACGTACATGCATAAATACATACATACACACATACATTCATACATACAAATAGCAAAACCTGCATACGGACACGTTTACAGTGAGACACACTCGCATACAAAGTTGAGCGCGCGAAAGCAACAACAACACCACCGCCAACAACAACAACAAACACATTTATACAAGATGGAAAACTCCCTTGGCCCTCACCCCCTTCCTCACTCTCTTCCGGCTCCCGCATATTGCTAGCAATACGACTAATGAAGTGTTTTATGGGAGATGGAGAAGGTATTGATAAGCTGTAACTTTTGCTATAATCCTGCCATGAAACAGGGCGGAGGGGGGGAGGAATATGGATCAATGAACGCCATTAGGTTGAACTAATTATATAGTCCAGTCGAACGATGTAAAGCTGATATACACTGCGATTAACTGGGGGCAGAATGTGGAGATGTCTTTCATCGTAAATGAAATAATTGAAACCCTGGTTGATTTTGTCTCCGACTAAATCGCTCTGTCACACTTACTTGGATGGCCGTTTAGCTATTTAACATCTATCACACACATATAAACGCTATGTCATTAAGACACGGACTTTTAAATATTCAACCAAAATATGCTCTGCATCGATTCTACGTTCACCTGCTCACCCGCTCGCCATACTTCTTTCAGTAAGAATGGTCTGTAAATCGGAACATACATACGCACACATACACAATTTGCTTCTATCTCTTTCTCCCATCTCCCTCTCTGTCTCTCTCTCAGTCTAACACTCTCTCTATCTCTCCCTGTCTTTCATCCTCTATCCCTTACTCTGTCTCAATATATGTGTGTGTTGGTGGATGGGATGGGTATGTATGTATGCATGTATGTATGTATGCATGTATGTATGTATGCATGTATGTATGTATGCATGTATGTATGTATGCATCTATCTATCTATCTATCTATCTATCTATCTATCTATCTATCTATCTATCAAACTATCTATATCTATATATATAATATAATACATTTTTAAAAAATAACGTTGACCACTAACGTGGACAATTAATGTGCTAGAAATAGATCACATCTTGTGTCTATTAAGACCTAAATTGTTCTCAACATGAGATATAGCAGCATACCAAAACGTGAGCGGGCAAGACATTTAAAATCACATAAAAAAAGCATTCTTAAACAGGTACCGGTTTCGGATTTAACAATCTTACCGATTGTCCATTCCTCTTCCGCCTGATTTGTAATGTAACCGCAATCATCAGAATCGTATACAGAGTTGTCCACCGCCATGGGTGCGCGTGTATATGGTTCTGCTAATTATATATATATATATATATATATATATATATATATATATATATATATATATATATATATATATATATATATATATATACATACATACATACATACATACATACATACATACATACATACATACATATGCATATATGGATACAAGACGTCACCAACAGTAAACAACATTAAATACGAAAACAAATGAGTTCAATACGCAAACAACGAGAGAAAGAAATGGAAAACAGGACAAGTAACATAAAGAACGACCCTTCATCAGTTGTCGGCTGTCTATCTACTTCTCCTTTCGAACATTGATCGACAATATGAGTCTTCGAAGACAGTTTCTCCCATAAATACCAAAATAAAGTTTTGGATTTATGGAGGGTCAAAGTTGGGAACAAAAACAGGACAGTGGAGACCGAACGCAAACAAACAGAAGGAGGGTAAAATAGCGAACGCTGGAGAAATGTTTTCTTTGAAAAAAGAAAAGATGGAAGAGAGAGGTAGAATACGTCCAGTCCTTAGGACAGTGTTGAAGGGAAAGAGAGATGATCACGTGAAGAAAAGAAAGATGGACGATGGTCACGTGTGAGCAACGAGAGAGAGAAAAAGAGAAAGGGAGAGAGAGATAGAAAACGGTGAAGGGAGAAAACAGTATAGAGAAGACTCGCGTCAAAACGATTAAGATAAACTTACTTGGAAATACATACACACACACACATATACATACAAACACGGAGGAGGGACAGGGGAGAAGGGGCAGAGGAGGAGGGGAGGAGGAGACGATGTCGATGACGTTGATGATGATGACGATGAGGATATGATGATAATCACGCTGCCTCGCGGGACTCTATTTAATTGTCTATTTAATGTCTATAAGGAGATTTTCAATCCGGACTATTTCAGAGCGGGAGATCGTTTCACGTCGATCTTTACTCGAGCGCGTTAAATATGACTTTACTCGAATATATTTTATTCAACTCTTTTTCGTGCGATTATACATACATACATACATACATACATACATACATACATACATACATACATACATACATACGTAAGCACATACAAGTTCAAACGTTAGCACGAAAATAACAATACAGAAGGCAAACTGTAAATGAAGTGCAATTATGAATTTAATTATTCGATGAGCTATTAAGAAAAAGTTGAAAGTATTTTTGACGTCTCGAATTTTAGTGTTCCTTCATAAAAATAGATGGACAAGGAAGGAAGAACTGCAGAGGAAAGGAGTAAGAAACGAGTGTAACAAAAAATGTTTTGTTTTGTGTGCGTGCGTATGTTTGTGTGCAAACACACGCGTACACACACACACACACACACACACACACACACACACACACACACACACACACATTGGTATATCTTTTTAGGTATCACTTTATGTTAGGCTTTTGCATCGAAAAGCGAATGTGATGTAAGTGGTCCTTCTTGACAACTTAATCCCTCTTCTGTACAATCTGTCTAAATCCTTAGCTCTTCTGTCCAATCAATAAATCAGGCCAAATACTTTTTATCTTGCAGTAACAACAAAATTACTGGAACGAAACATCCCGAAGTTTCCAGTACAGTTAAACAACTTTGACTGCCAGTATATTTGAGTATCAAAAATGCCTAAAAGAGATACGAGTTGTTATCCAACTCCTATAATGTCAAGTGGATTTTAATCAAGATCTAATACCTCAGAAAATCTTCTTAAGAAAGATTAACAAAAATTTAAACAATTCTTTGACAACATCGATTCTATAATCACCACCATTTAACAAACACACGCAACCGCATATTTATATGTATGTATGTATGTATGTCCTTATTTGCTTATTATCTGTAAATTTTCCTGTCTACATCTTTTATCTGAATGTTTCCATATCGAGATCTTTCATATTTTCTATTTGCCTCTGATGACAGAATACCCCATATTCAGGTATACTCGCCTATCACTTGAGATTTCCTAGAAACAGCTGTAAGACCTCAAATAATTTAAGAATAATAATGTATATGACTTGGGAAACTTATGTCTTGGCGTTTGTTGTTCTCTTTCATAAATATATATCCACTATATCGGAAATCTAAAATAGTTCCATAGCTCCCGTTTCTGTTACGAGCTTGGAGCCCTGATAATCTGTTACAGCACTTACACAGCGCACTTATTTTTTTTAGATCACCGGTGAACTAAACCCCCATGTTCTATATGTATGTATGTATGTATGTATGTATGTATGTTCGCTTCCTGTTTTTTATTTAGAATAAATTTTGACTGGCCACCGACTTGGTAGCAAGGTTGGGAAGAAAAGTATCTTGTTTTAACCACCATCCTTTAAATCTTAAGGCCTTGAAGATCTTCATAGTCCCAGATATTGTGGTCATTTATAGCATACGAATTAAAGATTTGCTTTCTCCCCCAAAAGATCTCAAGTTCGGCCATATTTTGCTCCAGACAAGTTGGTATGTATCCTGTTGTTCGAATAGTAATAGGTATGAAACTGAAACTGTATCTTTGGTACTGGATTTACAAACTCTTTATCAATAGTCCATAGATGTCCTCTTTCTCTTGTATTTTCCTAACAATATTTGTGTTCACAGGGCAACTGATTTCCATGTATGCATGAATGTATGTATGTATGTATGTATGTATGTATGTATGCATGAATGTATGTATGTATGTATTTACAAATTTAGACAAGCTGTCCAGTGGCAGTGAATTGCTCATTCAAAATCAGTGACAAAGAGAAGATCAATGGGCATCTGATTGAAAACATATATCCAGATTATAATGTATTCTACATGCAAAGTAAGAGGATAATATATATTGTCTGTATGTGTTTATGAAAATTTTGTGTTTGTACATATATATATAAATATATATATAAATATATATATATATATATATATATAGAGAGAGAGAGAGAGAGAGAGAAATATATATGTATGTATGTATTTATATATATATATATATATATATATATATATATATATATATATATATATATATATATATATATAGAGAGAGAGAGAGAGAGAGAGAGAGAGAGACAGAGAGACAGACAGAGACAGAGAGACAGACAGACAGTTTCAAAGCAGATTAAACGGCAGTTTGAGAACTTTTTTAATTCCCCAATGAATCTTTAAACTATCTTTAGATAATAAAACGTGTTTTTACACGAAAGAGAAAAAAACGAGCAACAACTTTTATGCTGAAAGTTATTGAAAATATCACTAGAGATTATGGGAAAAATTGTGATAACAGCAATAGGACTGTTGTCTGTTGAAATAATGTATATAAGCTTTAAACAATCTACCTAAACCATTTTTTCTTAGACCATTGGGAATTCAACAAGTTGGTAACTGATTATCAGATAGATGTGGGGGTGCGTCAAACAAATTCTCATTGATAAAAATGTGTACTGATTTAACCATTTATCTGCGAAATTAAAGTTCATGGTTATTCCAGTAATGATGTCAAACCACGTTACCTCAATAAACTTGACATATCTAAACAAAAAAATAGATTCAAACATGACATTCCTCCTCAGAAGATAGAGGAGAATAGAAAACTATATAGAATAGCTTTCTGCAGTTAAGGGTAACGAAATTTTGAGTGGATGTATCTGATTTCTGCAATAGAAGGGGTAAGAAAAAAAACCTCCTCCTTCGATGATGAGATTTTCACGTCGAAAAGGTCCGATGTGGATTGGAAGGAGATATGTTTTCATGTGTGTTCATGTATGGGAGGAAGAGAAAAAGACAAGGAGTTAAGTTGGAGATTTTCCTGGGTTTTGGTTCTGTTGTTAGGGTTGTCGTTGTTGTTGTCTCTGGTCTTCCCATTACTCCTGTTGTTAGTGTTGGCGTTGCTGATGTTGTTCTTTCTCCTTTCGCTCATACTGCCGTTACTTCTGTATTCTTTTGCTGTTGTTGTTCGAGCTGTGGTGTCAGCAGCAGTGAGAACCTCCTCTCCCCTGTTATTTATTGAGAACAGAAAGCTCTGTAGTAGCCCTTCGCATCAAACAAATGGCATCTTGGCCTTTGGCCTTCTGCCGTCAATTGCAACACTTTACTGGGTAGGTGGATGAAGGCTGAGATCTTTATCACATCCACCGGTTTGGGCAGAAGGAGAATCTCCACTGTGATCCCAAACAAAAACTTTCTCTTCGCTGGTCTTACGTTGAGGAGGGTGTCACTACCCACCAAAGCAACCAAGCCCAACAGCCACCAAATGTCCAACCAAGATCAAACTCTGTCTTAAATTCTCCCTGTTTATATCAGGTAACGGGTGAACCTCCTGTTACGTATGAGAACTATGAAGTACTTCGAAGCGCGGTGCTTCGCTCTTGAAGAGGAACTTCACGCTACTGAACAGGATCTATATCTGTTCACAGAATCTATATCTGCCCATATAGTTCACAGATATGGGCAGATATATAGATATATATCCTAGTCACAGGATCTATATCTGCCCATATTTGTTTGAGAGTTCTTTCCACCTGGGTGTGTGTTGCTGCTTCTAGACATCGGGTTTTAGCCGACATACAGTATTACAACACTGTCTTCCGACACCGTCTTCCAAGCTGTTGCCGCCATTTGTACTCTCTCCGCCCATTCACCTTCACGAGCTGTTTCACCAGTGTCAGGCGTAACTTCTTGTCGCTTAGGGAGATCGAGAAGTATTGTATTGACTTCGCCACCGCCCGAGCAAAAGATAGTCTGTCCCTGAAGTCTCACCCACACCTTATTTTGTCGTCATCATTATTCTTTTTGCTGCTGTTTGTAGTTGTTGTTGGTGTTGCCGCTTTTGTTGTTGCTGTTATCGTTGCTTGTGTTAAAACTGTTTCCCTTACGTTGTCGTTACCATTGCTAACATTGTTAATATTGTAGCTGTCTTTGTTATTGATGTTATTATTGTTGTCGTTATTTTTGTTGCTCACGTGCGAATATTCTCTTATGAAACTGGCGCAATATGATAGTTCCCCTTTTCATCCAGGAAGTAGAGAGCCTTATTTAATGTTTTAACAAAAATTTGTAACAGAAATCAAAACATTTTCAATAAAGTCCAACAAAACTTCGGGAGCCTACATGATGTATGTCCTAGGACGGAGAAAGCTTGTCAGGACAGAAGGCATATGGCTGCCAAGTGGTGAAGTATTGAAGGCAATTCAACCTCAATCTGGCTTTAAATACCTGGGGATATTTGAGGCAGATGGAATTAAACACAACGACATGAAGGAAAGGACGAAAAGAGGGTACCTGCGGCGAATGAGAAAAATATTGGCTTCAAAGCTGAATGACAGAAACATAATTTCGGCAATAAACTCGCGGGCAATCGCAGTAGTTCGGTATGGTGCAGGAATCTTGAAGTGGACAGAGGAGGAGCTAAAGATGGACTGAAAGTCAAGAAAGCTCCTAACGGTGCATGGAGCTCATCATACGCGTGTAGACACTGAACGCCTGTACACGAAGAGAGCAAACTGAGAAAAGTAAGGAAACCTTGCTAGTGTCAATTAGGAACGAGGGAGTATTGAAAGCAGAGAAAAAAAAGGAAAAACAACAGAAATACAAAAAGAGCATGGCGAAGAATTACGCAAGAAGGGACTACACAGTCAGTTCCATGTAGCCACAACAGAAGTTGCTGGAAAAATAGGTGGGATTGGCTGGCAAAAGGAACACTAAAAAAGAGACCGAGAGCACTATACTGGCAGGGGAAGACCAAGCTTTGGCCACGAACTGGAAGATCAACCGTAGGAATGAGCAAGTGTCCCCGCTGTACCGCATCCGCAATAGAGTGGATGAAACCATTGCTCATATCACGAAGGAATGCCCTAGACTTGCCCAAAACCAGTACAGGTTGTGGCGACACGATCGGGTTGCGAAACTCTGCAAAAAGTGGTGGCTAGAGAGAGGCAAGACGTGATATGAGCACAAACCGCAGAGATTGGCGATTGGCGGAATCGGATATCAGCAAAATCCTCTGGGATTTCCCAATCTAAACAGATCAGGTGCTAGAGCATAACAGACCGGACCTAGTGGTAGTCGACAAGATGCACCACATGTGATACATAGCTGCTGTTGCATGCTCCTTTGACCCACGAATAGTTAAGAAGGAAGGCGAAAAAATTGATAAATACAACACTTTTAGGTACAAGATAGCCCGGATATGGAAAATGAAGAAGGTGAAGATAGTACCAATTATTATTGGGTCCTTGGGGACAGTATCAGAAGGCATCAAGAGGAATATAAAGGAAATTGGAATAAATTGTCCAGTAGAACTGTTACAAAAGGTTTGCTTCTTTGGCACAGCCAGAATAATCAGGAAAGCATTAGATAACTGAAAAGAACGGATAGCATGGTACAGTAGGCTGAAGATAGCAAGCCCACTACGCATGCAAGACTCCAGGAGTTCCAACAAGACCTGTGATAAAAAGAAATAATAATAATAATAATAATGGTTTCGAATTTTGCCTCAAGAGCAGCCATTTTGTGGGAGGAGATGAGTCAATTACATTAACCCGAGTATTTAACTGATACTTAATTTATCGACCTCAAAAGCATGAAAGGCAAATTCGATCTCGGCGGAATTTGAACTCAGAACGTAGCGACAGACGGAATACCACTAAGCATTTTACCCCGTGTGCTAACGATTCTTCCATCTCACAACCTTAATAATAATAATAATAATAATAATAATAATAATAATAATAATAATAATAATAATAATGATGATGATGATGATGATGATGATGATGATGATGATGATGATGATGATGTTGATGATGATGATGATTATGATGATGATGATTCTTTCTACTCTAGTACAAGGCTGAAATTTTGGGGGAAGGGATAGTCGATTACATTGACCCCAGTGTTTCACTGGTACTTAATTTAACGAACCTGAAAGGATGAAAGTCAAAGTCGACCTCGACGTAATTTGAACTCAGATCGTAATGACAGACGAAATGCCGATAAGCATTTTATCCGGCCTTGTGGTTTAAAATTTCGGTACAGCGTCAGCAGTTTCTCAGGGCAGGAGGAAGTCAATTGCATGGGGCCCTAATGCTCAGTTGCTACTTATTTTTATCGACTCCAAAACGATGAAAAGCAATAATAATGATAATAATGATAATAATAATAATAATAATAATAATAATAATAATAATAATAATAATAATAATAATAATAATAACAGGAGCACTGAGAGAGCACAAACCTCCACCAAAGCAACACCGCCGTCCTCTCAACGATTAGCCACAAATGGTATTTAAAATGAGAATATCTGAAATAAACTCGACTGCTCTCACAGACGAGAATACTAAAATTGAACCCGACCGCTCTCAAAAATTAAGCAAAAAATAAACGGAAAAATAATCCAGAATCCTTGTCCGGTACTGGATCGATCCCAAAATCTAATTCATCCGAGTCCATCCAGCGGTTGTTGAGGTATATTGCCCACGGACAAACAAACAAACAAACAAACACGACTGAAAACAATATCTCCGCCTTCGCTAAGGCGGGGGTAATAATAATAATAATAATAATAATAATAATAATAATAATAATAATAATAATAATAATAATATTAATAATAGCTACTCGAAATAGATCTGCTACTCGAAATAGATCTGCAACTCGAAATAGATCTGCTAGCCTTAAGAAGCTACGTCACGAGAGCTCGGAGACGGTGTTGTCTCAAAAAATTTACCCTAAACAGACAGATCCGTCCCCTAGCGTCAACGTCGAAGCTTGTTATGCCTCACTGTTAATAAAACAAAATATAAACCGGAATGGTCATAGACCGCATTATAAAGGACCACTTACTCGGATAATGAACCAGATCCGAGACGAGAAATCTGCTACTGGTTCAAATCTTCCCGACACACAGGAGCTGGAAGTACCCCACAACCGGAATATTCCAACAGATGGCCATCCATGCTCGTCATCAAATAACCAAAAGAAAAAGAATGAAAAATAGTCTAGGGAAGATAATAAAGAAGTTCTTACAGCCTTCTACCATGCCATATATTTCCCTACAGATAAATCTATGGTTTCTTAAACATTCACTTGAACAAAACTGTACAAATCCAAATATATGGTACCCTAGGCATAACACCTACATGAACTTCTAACTTGTTGTCTCTTGAGGTCTCTGGGTGAGACTTGGATCCAACTTGTACAAATGCAAAACAAAAGTCAAACATAAAATAATAATAATAATAATAATAATAACAGCATCGAAAAATACCTTAGGAATGAGAACCCAGGTTCGAAATTTCCCCAAGAAACCTGATGACGTCTGGAGGGTATATCAGCCGAAACGTTGTGTTAACAAACATAATTCCTCATCTCTTAAATATATAACTGTAAGATCTTATTTTGCCTAAAACCCCCAAACTGCTCTAATGGTCGATTTCCCGGAGCTTCTGTGTCATTACTTGAATCTGTTCTTTCACTTTCACTTTAGCTATTGATAGATTTTTCTCTTTGATCTTGGCTTTTCAGTTATTTTGTTTTGCGCACAGTGATGTTGTATTTTTCTGCGTCTCTTGAGGTCTCTGGGTGAGACTTGGATCCAACTTGTACAAATGCAAAACAAAAGTCAAACATAAAATAATAATAATAATAATAATAATAATAATAATAATAATAATAATAATAATAATAATAATAATAATAATAATAATAATAACTAGCTGGACCCTTGAAAAATTCACGGAAAATATAAAAAACGTAAGCATCAGTAAATTGTGTGCTGTGCCATGAGAAATGTTTCTATATTGTAACAGTTAAAGGCGGCGAGCTGGTAGAATCGTTAGCACGCCGGGCGAAATGCTTAGCAGTATTTCGTCTGTCTGAGTTCAAATTCTGCTGAGGTCGACTTTGCCTTTCATCCTTTCGGAGTCGATAAATTAAGTAGTAGTTGCGTACTGGGGTAGATCTAATCGATTGGCCCCCTCCCCACCAAAAAATGTCAGACCTTGTGTCTACAATAGAAAAGTATATTGCGACAGTTACTAAATATAGAAACAAATGTAAAACCAATAACTATGTAATCCAACCAAAATATCTCTGTTACGCAAACACAGACACAAACATACATATATATACACACACACACACACACACACACACACACACACACATATATATATATATATATATATATATATATATATATATATATATATATATATATATATATATCATTGTTTAACGTCCACTTTCCATGCTACCATGGGTAGGACGATTTGACTGAGGACTGGTGGACCAGGTGGCTACACCAGGCTCCAATCTGATTTGGCAGAGTTTCTACAGCTGGATGCCCTTCCTAACGCCAACCACTCCGAGAGTGTAGTAGGTGCTTTTACGTGCCACCGGCACGAAGGCCGGTCAGGCGGTACTGGCAATGGCCACGCTCGTACGGTGCTCTTAGTGCTCCACTGGTACAGGTGCCATCACGATTTCGCTTTCGCTTGCCCCAACAGGTCTTCGCAAGCCGAGTTTAGTGTTCAAGGAAAGAGACGTTAACATGGGTGCCAGTCTACAAATTTAGTTCGATTTCGATTTCATTTGCCTCAACAGGTCTTCGCAAGCGGAGTGTAGTGTCCAATGAAAGGAATGTTACGCATAAGGCCTTGGATTTTGGTCTCACTTGGCTTGCCGGGTCTTCTCACGCACAGCATATTTCCAAAGGTCTCGGTCACAAGTCATTGCCTCGGTGAGGCCTAATGTTCGGAGGTCGTGCTTCACCACCTCTTCCCAGGCCTACTTGGGCCTGCTTCTTCCACGGGTTCCCTCAACAGCTAGGGTGTGGAGGTGTTTGTGATGCTAGCTGGTGTGATTTTATGGCTTACTGATATGCCGAGAGAGATCCAGCTCTGTTTCTCATATTTTCTAAGCACATCTACCTTTGCTCTTGACTCATATGTTCTCGATTCTGTTGATCTCTATCTCTCTTATTTTGAAAATACACTTCTCTTCGGTCCTGGCTCACTTGTTCTATCCTCGGCTGATTTCTTTCCCTCCTATGCCATAGGATACGCTCCCTCTCCTCTTGGCTTATTTCGTTTCTTCTCTGTCTCATCCTCGCGCGCTTTCGATTCCTTATTTCCTCCCACTGTTCCTCGCGCAATCGTTCTCGTGCTACGTCCCTCATGCGATTATCCATATTTTAAAACTTGTTATTAAAACAATAAATCTCCAGAATGATTCAGAGTGTTTCAATTGAAAAACATATACGAATGTATCAGACAGTTTTTGTTTAAAAGTTTAAAATATTTCTGAAAAACTCATCTAATATGCAAGGACATAGTATATAGGATGCCGTAATTAATTATATTGTAGGAAAATAAAAAGTAGAGGGAAAAAATAGAATTAATATTTTTGATTTTGTTCGGCTCTATGAATTTAATTTTTTTTAATACTTTCGTTAATTGCTTGATACAAGAAAAAAGAAATTGGAAAAATCCTGACCAAAACAGAAATTCTAACTTAACAAAAAAATATAGAAAGAGAAAGATGCGTTTATTTCCACCACATGACACTTATTATCGCACACACATACATACACACATACATTCAAGTGTGTGTGTATTTTAGTTTTTGTTTACTTATACACATCAACAAATGAGCCAATTGAACAACTCTGTGTGGTTGTTCAATTTGCTAGAAATAACAGACAAATCTGTCTCATACTATGCTCTTGTATCTCATACTATTAAAGAAAGGGAAAAAATAGAATTAATATTTTTGATTTTGTTCAGCTCTATGAATTTAATTTTTTTTTATGCTTTAGTCCATTACTTGATACAAGAAAAAAGAAAAGAAATTGAAAAAATCCTGACCAAAACAGAAAGAGAAAGAAAAGGTTGTATTCGAAAGCCAAAAGATGTTCTTTAGCTGAGGTGCAATTTTATAATTAAAACAAATTCAAAGTTTAAATTTCGGAACATAAGACTTAACATGTTATCTGGTGTATGGCCAATTTCAAATGGGTTGAAGACCTAAATCAAATGTGTGTGTGCGTCTGTCTGTCTATCTGTGAGTGTGTGGTTGGGCCTTTAATAGCCAGGGGTCAATATCAGCCACTCCCTCTCACTCTCTCTCTCTCTTTCTCTCTCACTTCCGCTCTTCCTTGCTCGACACGCGTCAAATTTAAGTATCTTAATTTTCTCATTAAGATCGTTGCTGATTCGGTGGCCCAGTAGGCATGGATGTTGGGAAGAGATCTAGTTAAAAAATTTTATTTAAGCAACAAAATTTCTTTCAACAGTTTCTTTCTCTTAAGCGTGACACACGCGTCAGTAACACACAATAATAACCTCAAATTTTTGGTACAAGGCCACCAATTTCGGGGAAGGGGCAAATCAATTGCATGAATCCCAGCATTCAACTGGTACTTATTTCATCGACCCCGAAAGGATGAAAGGCAAAGTCGACCTCGGTGGAAATTGAACTCAGAACACGAAGACAGACGACGAAATGCCGCTAAGCATTTTGCCGGCGTGCTAACGATTCTGCCAGCTCGCCACCTTAATAATAATGATGATAATAATAATAATAATGATGATGATGATGATAATAATAATAATAATAATGACGCAGTACCAGGCAGTGGCTCTCATGGCTTCTGATCTTAATTGATTGGAAGTGTTATCATGTACATTGTTTTGTCTTGGTATAAAAGGATGGGCTACAGCAAATATTCTGCTTAATACCACAGATTTGCTTGTCAGTTGTTTGACCTTAACCAGTTGAGCATGTCCCTTGGTGGCTGACAATATGTGCATCTCTGATCATGAGCAGAAGTAGTGGGGGAGCATCATAGCCATGTGTTGAGAGGAATTCTTTGGGGTTTGAATAATTCACCTTTGGAAACATGGGTGTTTTGTTCATTATCCTTAAAACAAACCTTATTCAGGGACCTTTTGAGCGGGATGGGCTACTCGACCTGAAGAAAATTCTAACTGGGCCCCACCTGCGAGGTCATGCACTGTTTATCTTGATATGAGATCGCCATGTAGCGCACATATGGTTGTGATGCATGTGCCTGGTGTACCCTTATCAGATGGGTAGTCATGATGGGTATATTGGGCTTTGTATATTTTACCCCAGTGTCACTTTGATGGCATGCACTGCTCTCTCACTCAATAATAATAATAATAATAATAATAATAATAATAATAATAATAATAATAATGGTGATGATGGTGATGATGATGATACTAATAGCAACAACAACAACAAATATCTACGCCCTAAGCACTATCAAAATAATTTAACAACTGAAGTGTGATTCTTGATCAATAGAACTTATGATATATGTATGATAGTGATGTGTGGTTAATGTCTCTCACATGAGTGGGTCTGAATTGATAA
>NC_142930.1:153282539-153305039 GCF_046866305.1 Octopus bimaculoides | reverse complement strand
GTATCTTCTCTATAGGAATACCTACTGTGTGTATTAAACGGGCCAATAACTCATGTATTGGTCTCGTGTATGTTATACCCAGAGGACAAGGATAGTACACACGTTTTTTTGCTTGTTTTATTCATTCTCTAAATCTGCAGTCTCTTGATTATCAACTGGAAATTTTAACAGTAAGTCAACTAACAGTCATTAGATGTAGTGAGCGCATGTATGAGAGAGAGAGAGAGAGAGAGAGAGAGAGAGAGAGAGAGAGAGAGAGAGAGAGAGAGAGAGAGAGAGAGAGAGAGAAGAGAGAGCAGGCAGAGAGAAAAAGAGGGACAGTATGTGTGTGGCTTTAATAAGGTGTATTGCATACCTTTGTTTCACAGTGTTCGCCAGATACATTTCCGCTATTTACATTGATCTACATTACAGAAAGATAGTTATAGTAACAAGTCCCATTTCACAGTTCAGTTGAGCGATGTTTGGATGTGCGTCAACCTATGAAAGGTATCCCCAATGATCCAACGACGAAACATTTACGTGTTCACTTGACCGATTAGAAATAGCTACCACGTCACAAAATACCTTTAAAACAGAGGACACCTTCGATCAAACGGGCACTTAGACATTAGACTCCTTTAATGTACATGAATATATATATGTATATATATATATATATATATATATATATATATATATATATATATATATATATATATATAAACAATATATGAGTATATGCATATATATGTACATGTATGTACATACCTTCATCTACATGTACATATAGATACATATCTGGGTACATGACGTTGCAAAAGAACATGGACAAAATGATAAACAAGGTACAACAAACAAGCAGGCCACATAGAGAACATATCCTTCATCAGCTGCCACCATTAAAACACCGGCCTTTCGAAGAGTTAGGGCAGGACGCATCGTTAAAATGGTTCTTCCAACGAACACAAATTAAATTTTTTTTTCGTGGAGGATAGTGGCGGACGGAAAACAAGACAGAAAAACGAAACGGTGAAATAAACAAACAAAAAGGTTGTACAGCCAGACGTGGAGAAGTGTGTATGTACTGATATATATATATATATATATATATATATATATATATATATATATATATATATATATATATATATATATATATATATATATATATATATATATATATATATATATATATATATATATATTTGATAAACAAAAGTTTGTTTATATCATTTTGTTTATACCATTTGTTCTCTACGTACGTTTCACTATAGTGATGGAACCCCTGCATTGGATATTCCAAGTGCAATTGGATGCTTAACCACAACAGATAAATAACCAGGGGAACATTCTATTGCAATATGTTAAATAAATCAAATGCATCCGATTGTACTTGGAACATCCAATGTAGAGGTTTCAAACAGCCACAACGGTGAAACGCACGTTAAAAGATGCAGGTTACCAAATTGCGAGAGTGTCAGATTTTTAAAATAATCACCGCCAAGCGAAAGAAGTGTAAACGATAGAATTGAAATTGCACTCATTCATCGTTAAAATGTTCTTTCTGAGCCGATAGCATTATAGTCTCGGTAGAAACGTTAGCACGCCGGGCGAAATGCTTAACGGTATTTTTTTCTGTCTTTACGTTCTGAGTTCAAATTCCGCCGAGGTCGACTTTGCCTTTCATTCTTTCGGGGTCGATTAAATAAGTACCAGTTACGCACTGGAGTCGATATAATCGACTTAATCTGTTTGCCTGTCCTTGTTTGTCCCGTCTGTGTGTAGCCCCTTGTGGGCAGTAAAGAAATAAGAAACGTTTATACCAACATTATATGTGTGTATGTCTGTACACACGCGAACATGTATAGAAACAGACAGACATAGACACACACGTGTGCGTGTGTCGCAAATATTGGATTGAAAACCTCCTTTTGAATAGAAAAAGACAAAGGCTCCCGTGGTACTCGAACCCACATTTCCTATAGACATGACAGGTGTTCTGTCATTGGACGCAACATTAATTTCTTTCTCCATTTTACAAACTTCATTCTTACCAGCGAGAATTGTATGTCGTTGACGTCATAAGAATTTTTCAAACTATCGAGAGAACGTGAAATAACTTTTTCCTGTAATAGCGAATTTCGAAGCACATATAGCTGTAAACAATAGCGTGTAAATATTAGGTCGAAAGCTCTTTTGGAAAGAAAAAGTCGAAGGATGCTCATGGGAGTCGAATCCACACCTGTAGTAATGACAAGCATTCTGTCACTGGACCAAAGCAATTCTTTGAATTTCTCCTGGGCAGCCTTCGGTTTTTTCTATCTGGTTCGGGAGTCAGGGAGATTAGAAAGATGACAGATAGACAAGTGTGTTAAAATGTGGTCCAACATAACCCAGACGTTCCCTGAGTGGATCAGTGTTGATAGACATTGATAGAGAGGGATTTATTGTCGGAAGGTGTTGAAATTATAATGATCTTATGAACTTTAGTTGACAACTGAAGAAGGTAATATTCTGAAGTACAAGAAGGATATGGAAAAAATATGTATGTGTATACATGCATATATGTGTGTCAGTGTATGTGAACTACTACTACTACTACTACTACTACTACTACTACTACTACTACTACTACTACTACTACTACGGTATGAGTTAGAGCTCCAGATAGATTATCATTATCCAGCCAGCTTCCAGCACAGTGGTTATTCTACCGCTGTACTTAACAATGTTACTAGTTATGATACATAAAGCATATGTAGTGGGATATTAACGTGTGTGTGTGTGTGTGTATGTGTGTGTGTGTGCGTGCGTGCGTGCGTGTGGAGCCAACAGATGAGATACAGTGATTCTAAGTATAGAAGACACTTAATAGTGCCCAAAAGATGTCTTTACAGGGTCTCGATTCCGCAAGGTAAAGAATAGCTGTCAGAGGGATCAAGTTGAGCAGATATGGAGGCGATTATGCGGATAAACAAATTAGACACTTTAAATATATTAGGTTGGGTATGAGATACAAAATATGTATATAAGTATACGTGTGTACGCAAAACCAGAGAAAACAAAAGGTGGAGACTTCCAGATGATGATTTTTTAAGTATAAATATACAGATATTGTGTATGAAATGCAAAATATGTATATATATTCTTTTTAACTCAAATTTTGTCGGAACTCCTGGAGACCTGCGTGTGTAGCGGGCTTGCTGCCTGCAGCCTATGGTACTATGCTGTCTGTTCTTTTCAATTATCTAATACTTCCCTGGCCGTAAAAAGGAAGCAAACCTTTTGTAAAGGTTTTATTGAGCACTCTAATCTGATTTTCTTCTGATACCTTCTAATACTGTCCCCAAGGACCCAACAATAATTGGCATTATCTTCACCTCCATTTTCTATAGCCGGGCTATAGTACTTTAGAGGATTGTTTATATCTTTTATTTTTTTTTGCCTTCCTTCTTGAATCTTCGTGGGTCAAAGCGGCACGCAACATTAATTATATAGTACACGTGATGCACTTTGTCCATTATTATTAAACTATTATCACCACATAACTTTTGCTAAGCTATATGTAAAAATAACCACAAACGAGGATGTGTTGTCGTGTTTTAAACATCTACAAAGGGTGAGACAGAGTGATCCACCATAAAAGCTCGGGTCTCTTTCCAGCGTGGCCGGAAGTCCCTTTTCTGCCAACAACTTTCATAGCTAGTCTACAGTAAAGGTTCTCGTCTACAGTTCGTGTCTTACGAGTTCATGGGCCATGCTCTACACGTTCCTCTATTTCAATATCCTTCAGCCTCTTAGGAAGCAGTTTGTGTATTGTGCCGAGTGCACGCTTTACCACAGGAATAATTGTCACTTTTGTCTTCCACAATCTCTTCTTCCCCTCTCTCACTTTCTTTTTGTCTCTCTCTCTGGCGAGGTCAAGATATTTCTCAATTTTCGCAATTCCCTTGACATCCAATTACTACCATATGATATTGCAAGGTCTATGATCATACACTACGATCCTATTTGGTCTCTTTTCTTCCATGGTGTGGCTTGTCTTATGGAGAAATAAAACTAAGCATGTTAGCCGTGAAGAAGCTTCGAATATTAAATGTTAAAAAGAAACAGCCTTAAGACAAATGAAAATTTGAAAGACAATATATGTTGAGATTCGTTTCACAGTAACTTTCAGTAATTGTTACTCGGATTTTCATCGCTTTACAATACATCCAATATCAGTGACGAGCACCTTAAGAGAATGAAATATTGTCTATCAGTTAGTTAAACTCTCGGCTTAGAAATAGTACATAGTTGGCTCTTTCAAACCCACCACAAAGCCAGTTCTGCTTTCTTTTGTATTAATTGGTATCAACGATTGCAAATATAATTTCAATTATGCAACTCGTATTCTTAGGGGATTTCTTACTAAACATTAACAGTTCACCAGAAAACTTTTTTTTTATGGTCCATAAGTATACGCAAGAGTTGCACCTTTGAGCTGCCTTTTCATCTTGGGGAAGAGATAGAAGTCTTCAGGTGCTAAATCTGGCGAATGGGGTGGGGGTGGAAGCGATACCATGTTGTTTTTGTCGAGAAACTCACAAGTGAGGAGAACTCGGTGACAGGGTGCATTGTCGTCGTGATGAGTCCAATTCTTCGCGCTCCACAGATCCGGTCGCTTTCACCGAATGTCCTCCCTCAAACGCTTCAAAACGTCACAGTAGGACTCTCGATTGACGGTTTAGCCCTGGGGGGCAAATTCTCGATGCACAATACTGCGTGATCACAAAAACACAAATTTCACAACTTGCGAAGTAAACACAGAGATGTCACTCAGATCACTGCTTCATGAAGGTCGCTGCTAGCTCTCACTGCGCATGCGACTGTGTGCTGCCATCTGTTGGCGTGCTACAGAATTAGTCCGTGAATTTGTGGGTACCACCTCGTATATAAGTGTGCATTCATATGTACATATATATATATATGTGTGTGTGTGTGTGTGTGTGTGTGTGTGTGTGTGTGTGTGTGTGTGTGTGTGTGTGTGTGTGTGTGTGTGTGTGTGTGACTTCCTTGTCTATATCTCTCTCTCTTTCTTGTTCTTCATCCTTTCTGTTTTTCTCTCTCAACCCTCCCCGATTCTTCTCTTCCTTTCACCGTTCCCTCTCTCACTCATCCTCCTTGACCCTTTCGTCGCTGACACGTGACGAAAGGGATTCTTTCTTTCTATTTCCTGCCTTCCTATAGTGAAGACGCAAATTTTTTCACTCCCTAACTAGCGTTCGAAATAATTTTTCTATCGTCTTGGCATAACAGCCCTTACCGTTTGTTCTCACTGTTCTGTCTTGTTTTTACTATCTTGTTCTCACTGTCCTGTTCTTGTTTACACATTCACCTTCCGCAAAAATTTCCAAATTTTAATTAATTTACTTGCGGGAGGACTGCTCCAACGAAGTCGCGTATTGTCCTTCCCCTCGAAACGCGGAGTAGATAGAGCAAGGACAACTGAAGAAGGGAAATATTCTTTATGTTGCATGTCTCGTTTCTCTGTTTGTTTTTTTCGTTATTCGAGAAAAAAAAAAAAAATGTTCGTTTTCTGTCTTCGTCTTTATGTTTTCGTTTCTCATTGTGTTTAACGTTTTTTGTGATGTCCTGTACACATATATGCATGTATGTATACATATAGATGTCGGTATGTACATATATGTATGGATATATACATATAATTATATATTATTTATGTTATATATATATATATATATATATATATATATATATATATATATATATGTGTGTGTGTGTGTGTGTGTGTGTGTGAGTAAAAATAAATACAAAAAAAGGGGTTTTGTATGATTGTGTATAGAGGAATATATTATTTTGTTTAAAAGAGTTCCAACACTGTCTGTTTTTTATGTTTTATTTATATTCCTGCAAAACCAATGTGGGATATAGAATATGGAATATACAATATATAATATAAAATAAAAATGGATGGTACTATGAAATAAAGTATTGAATGTCTTATTGAATATATGGAATATGTCTTATTGAATAGATGAAATATTGAGTGTTCAATATAAAGGATTAAATATATAAATATATAAAGGCGAATATGTATTTTCTATACCTTGTGGTATTTCATCATGGCCGGTTAAAGTCTGTCATACAACTCCAGCCGAGACGGTGTTGTCATTGTTCCAAAAATAGCTTAGATCCTGACCTTTTCATCTCTGCTGGCTAAAAACAAATTCTTTACTATTATTATCATCCCTCTCCCTAGTATTGCTACTTCTACTATTCTCATTATTATTGTTAATATTGTTAGTAAATGAGCTATAAATCTATCATATAATTTGCTAATTTTACAAGATGGCAGTGTGGTCAAAGATCGATGGATGATGGCAAAGGGAGATAATCACCTAGGGTTTTACCCTTAAAAACGAAACTTTCCCCCTCCATATTTTAAAGAGGTCTCAGGCCAGCAGTGTTTGGGGTCTGAAGATACGCCGTAAGGCTAAACTCCTTATGAGCAAGAAACCCAGGGTAACTCCTTAAACCAGCCTAGCCCACTATAAAATTAACTGCTCTACATCTTAGAGTGTGCTTCTCCTCTAGATTTATGTATTTCTACAAACGATATATATATATATAGTTTTAGGGAAAATAACCAATTATCAAGAACTCATCGATGAAAATCCACTATCACATATAGAAAAATTAATAATTAAAAGCACAATAAATGAGTATAATATAAAGTAAAGTAAATATCATAAGATAAATATAATAAAAAGATTACACGTGTTTCATAACCAATTTTCAAATGGAAAAGAAATTTAAATCGATTAAAATCAATTGAAATTATCGAAAAAAAGTTCTATTCAAAAATATAGCTACTCGTCAGATCGTAAGTAGAACAATAATTAGATATATATCTCAACCAACAATAAGTACCAAATGAATTAATATGAAATACTTATTATATAAAGATAGAAAAATTATTTAAAAAATATCATAATATCAAAATAATAACCATTCAATAATCATCCCTTCATCCATTATAATAACATGTATATTATATTATAATAACATGTATAATGTTATTATAATATAATGTTATTATAATATATTTCCAGACAACCCAATATATATATATATATATATATATATATATACACACACACACACACATGTTTGCCAAATAAACACACGCACTATATATTTGCTCTTGTTTATTACTATTCTTATTTTATCTTGTCCATTGTCTGGAAATCTTTCAACACAAATTCACAAGTGTGTGTGGGTATATATATATACATATATATATATATATATATATATATATATATATATATATATATATATATATATATATATATATCAAAATGTAACCACATGTAAATCATTGGCAATTTTCTTCCTCCGTCTTCCTTTTCATTGGACTTTCCCCTGTTTCCGAAGAAGAGCGTTTGCTCAAAACGTTAAACCATCTTTCTTTTCTTCTCTGAGCGTCTGCTAACACTTTACATGTACCACGTCCTCACGTTGTTGTTTTTTGTGTTTGTTCTTCTTTTTGGGATTTACTCTGTGTGTGTAAGTATATGCTTCAACAGATAAACAGGTATAGAGCAAAATTCAATAAGTAAAAAAACAACATAATAAAAAAATAGCTTAATTTATTCATTTATGTACAATGAATGAAGGCACATAGCTTGAGAGCTCAATTCTTGGACTGGGCAGCATGTTGTATTTTTGAGCAAAGTACTTTTATTTCACATTGTACCAGTACTCTCTGTTGAAAATGGGTAACAAAGGCACCTGGTGGTTAACCTGCAATAGACAAGTGTCCCATTCAGGCATCAGTCTTGAACACTCAGCCTAAAATGCTTTTAAAAATGCAAATAAGCCCTGGAACCATGGGCTCAAAACAGATTTTATGTATAGTCACTATGATGGATGTATCGTCTTAAATGATGACTTATTGATGACACAACATCAGGTTTGAGCAGACATTTCAAAAATGTTTCCTGGTTAACATTGAGCAATTCTTCAATCTTGTCTTTATTATCTTCCTCAAATGAAACCGAGTGCAAATCTTTTAAACAATGACGCTTCCGGCATTGCTTTTCCCAAGATCTTTGTTGAAGATTATCTAAAAAACCTTCCAGGGAACTTGGAGATAGTTTATATATACGCGGAGTCTTTTCTGTAACATCAAGCTTCAGTTTTTTAGGAATCTGTTCTCCCTCTAGAGACAGTTCAGCTGACTTGCTGAATGTGTGTGAAACAAGAGCGGAAGTATCTTCAAAGTTTTTCTTGGAATCCTGATCTGAAGGAGATATTTCAAGATTTGTGTTCTTTGGGTTCTTGTGAGTAATGCTATGTTGTGATTGGCTAGAAAAAAAAAGGAAATATTTACAAATATAAATTAGACTGAAATGTGAAATTATATGGTAGATGAGGGATCTAGTTGGTTTGGCTGCCAGCATCAATTCTGTTCGAATTGATTTCATATTCAGTGTAATGATACACACTTTTATAGGCTAATGAATGACTTGAAAATGATTTTCGTTATAAATCAATAAATAAAGAATTATTAGCAATTAAAGTTTGAAAATTTTTGGTAATTTTAGTCAATCGTAAGCCACAGACACACTCGTGCCTGTTTCCAAGTAACAAGCAGAACATGAGAACTCTTTTGTCTGTGAAAAAGCATGTATTGACAGATATATTAAAACCACTTGTTTTACCTATCTGTTGATAACAGAGCATGTGAATTTATGAACAGGTCAACAAAATGTTTGCTTTTTAAAAATATTTAATTTGTAATGTGTTGTTCATCAAATTTGCATTAAATGCATATTGAATGCTTAAAACTACTTTTTACTCGTTTCTTTGTTTCTTTTAGTCATTGAGGTGGTTGTGCAGTGTGCTAAAAATAACAGCTAAATAACGTGTTTTGGATAAATCTTTTAAATTAACATAAACATTTATTTACATGAAAGAAAATTACCGGAGAACTTTCATCTAATTCTTCCAAATCTTTCCGTTAAAACTATTGAAACCATTTGTGGAGAAAAATGTGTGCATGTATGTATGTATGTATGTATGTGTGTGTGTGTGTGTGTGTGTGTGTGTGTGTGAGAGAGAGAGAGAGAGAGAGAGAGAGAGAGAGAGAGAGATAGAGAGAGAGAAGATGCACAATAACAGAGAGAGGCCAGAGATATGTATGGGTGAATACACTAAGTGCTTCATTGGCAGATATGAGAGGACATTCAAGGGAAATAGGTATATGGAGTTGTTTGCTTCCAGTTTCATGCATAAAATGAAATAGTTAAAGATGATGTTCAGAATGCAGGATGGATGGCACATGAAGTGATTGTAAGGCAAAGGGTAACTGGTAGCACAAAAGGGATATGAAATATGAGCAGTTCTGCACTTATATAATTACAGTAGCTGAGAAAACGGTGCCATAGTTAGGAGGGTGAAAGTGGGACAGATATTATGAAGATGAGTTGTGGGGAAGAGTTGTCAGGTACAGACTGAGTGTGGCTTTTAGGCCTTCATTCTTGAGCACAGCTATTGTTAGGTGAAGAAGGCATGAGGATCTACAGAAAAAAAGTACTTACAGATTTTCAATCTTCCCACCAACTATATTCCATATACAGTTTGAGAGATTTTGAAGATGGTTAGGCAATTTCATATGAAATGGGTTATCAGTAGATTCCTCTTCAGAAATATTGCTGCTAGATTCAACACTTAAATCTATGGAAGTAGCCCTCACAGATGAATCAGCTGCCATAAACAGTGCCTGTGATAAATAACCCAAGTTCACATTTTCTGGTTCCAAATCCTATTGAAAAAATAACAACATACAAAACTATTAAATATTGTTTTTAAGACATTATATACATTTAAAAGCACAGGTGTAACTGAGAGGATATGGAGTGCATTTTGTTCCTCTCTTCCCTCATGTTTTATCCCACCACATTGCACTTCGGATAAGTGTCTTCTGCTGTAACCTTGGGTCAATCAATGCCTTGTAAGTAGAACTGGTAGGCAGAAACTGTACAGAAGCCTATCATATCATCATCACCATCGTTTAATGTCCGTCTTCCATATTGGCATGTGTTGGACGGTTTGACAGAAGCCAGCCAGGTAGTAGACTACACCAGGCTTCTGTGTCTGCTTTGGCATGGTTTTTACGGCTGGATGCCCTTCCTAACACCAACCACTCTGTATACACACACACACGCACATATATATGTATATGTGCATGGGTGTATGCAATATATGTGTGTGTGTCTGAGTGTATGCGTGTATATGTCTATTTATGTACGTATGTATGTGTGTGTTTTGTAAATAATCTGCAGAAGTTACAGAGTGACTCAAGGGCCAAGCGCTCGTGCTGGTGTCACATAAGAGTACTCATGGTGATGCCATGTAAAAAGCACCTGGCACACTCTGTAAAGTGGCTGGCATTAGGAAGGGCATCCAGCCCTTGAAACCAAGCCAAACCAGACAGAAACCTGATGCAGCTCTCCTGCTTCCCAGCTCTGGTCAAACCGTCCAACCCATGACAGCATGGAAAACGGACATTATAGGATGATGATGATGATGATGATAAACATAAACATACACATATATATGTACACATATATACGTGAAGGCAAATGGCTCAGTGGTTAGAGCATCGAGCTTACGATCGTGGGGTTGTGAGTTCAAATCCTGGACCGGGCTGCGTGTTGTGTTCTTGAGCAAGACACTCAGCTGTAGAAATGAGTTGCGACGTCACAGGTGCCAAGCTGTATCGGCCTTTGCCTTTCCCTTGGATAACACTGGTGGCGTGGAGAGGGGAGGCCGGTATGCATGGGCGACTGCTGGTCTTCCATAAACAACCTTGCCCGGACTTGTACCTTGGAGGGGAACTTCCTAGGTGCAATTCCATGGTCAGTCATGGCCGAAGGGAGTCTCAACACATATATAATATGATGGCTTGTGCATAGTTTTCCATCAACTAAACTTCATTTCCAAAGACACTTGTTTAAGGCGAAGTGACATGCAATGAGATTAGAACCTAGAAGCACATGGTTAAGATGCAAATTGCTTAACTCCATTCCTCTGCATGTATCTATATTCTTTTCTACTCTAGGTACAAGGCCCAAAATTTTTGGGGAGTTGAAGCAGTTGATTAGATTGGCCCCAGTACACAACTGGTACTTACTTTATCGACCCCGAAAGGATGAAAGGTAAAGTCAACCTCGGCGGAATTTGAACTCAGAACGTACAGACAGATGAAATACCGCTAAGCATTTCGCTCGGCGTGCTAACGTTTCTTATTTCTTTATTGCCCACAAGGGGCTAAACATAGAGGGGACAAACAAGGACATAAAAAGGGATTAAGTCGATTACATCGACCCCAGTGCGTAACTGGCACTTAATTTATCGACCCCGAAAGGATGAAAGGCAAAGTCAACCTCGGTGAAATTTGAACTCAGAACGTAGACAGACGAAATACCGCTAAGCATTTCGCTCGGCGTGCTAACGTTTCTTATTTCTTTATTGCCCACAAGGGGCTAAACATAGAGGGGACAAACAAGGACATAAAAAGGGATTAAGTCGATTACATCGACCCCAGTGCGTAACTGGCACTTAATTTATCGACCCCGAAAGGATGAAAGGCAAAGTCAACCTCGGTGAAATTTGAACTCAGAACGTAGACAGACGAAATACCGCTAAGCATTTCGCCCGGCGTGCTAACGTTTCTGCCAGCTCACCACCTGTCTGCATGTATCTATATTGCAACAGAAAATGTTTAAAAATTGAAACTGTAAAAAAATACAAGAAAGTAGAAACAGTAGAATCAAATTTATTTATGAAAGAAGAAAATAGTGAAAACAATTCTCTAACCTCCTTTGGGTTTATTCTGAAATCTTGTTGGCAATCTTGAGACCATTTGCTAAAAATCAATCTTGTAATGGCTTCATCTACTCGACTTTCATTATCTTCATGCTATAAAATAGAGAAAATAGTGAAGAAACTTATTAAAAAATTGATGTCTCTATGAGGTTAGAATATATTATTGTTACTTATTGAGATTTATCAATGCAATATTCTGTGAGTGGATACCCTTCCTGTTGCTAATCATTGCTAAGCTAAGATTAAGTAACCAGCAAAGCAAATGTGCCTCTGTGTAGCTACAAGAGATAGTAGCTACAAATGCTACACCCTTCCATCATGTAAAGACATTGCTGTATTGTAAAAATACAGTCATTGAACAACTATGTCTGATATACAAAAAAACAAAACAGGATGAAGATTTGAATGACTTATCACAAGTCTGTTTGATCACCATCACTACCACAACAATGACAACAAAAACAACAACAGCAGCAGCAACAACAACAATATTTTCTAAAGTCTGTAACTTATTTCATCAGACCCTTTTGCCAAACTGCTAAGTTACAGGGTATGTAAACAAAGTAGCACTGGTCTTCAAGTGGTAACAGGAGACAAACACACTGACATACACACACACATGTTTACAAGCTTTTTTCAGTTTCCATGTACCTAATCCACTCACAAAGCTTTAGTTGGCTTTGGGCTGTAGTAGAAGACACCTGCCAAAGGTATTGCACAGTGGAACTGAACCCAGAGTTATGTGATTGGGAAGGAAAATTCGTACCACATAGATACACCTGCACCAATAGCCATATATATATATATATATATATATATATATAATAATACAAAGAATATATATACATGTATACACACATATATGTACATACTTACATCTACATGTGTATATACATGCATATCAGGGTACAGGACGTTAGAACAATAAACTACAGACAACGGAACGAACACATAGGAAAACGGAAAGCCCCTTGGAATATCCCTTCATCAGCTGTCTCTATTCTATCTAGACGTTTCGAAGACCAGACAGGACGTACTCTAGAATAGTCTCTTCCTGAGTAGTGGATATATATACATATAAATATATATATATATATATATATATATATATATATAAATGTTTCATTTTATGTCAAGTTATAATCCTTTCTAATATAGACACAAGTCCTGAATTTCTTTTTTTTTGGGGGGGGGGGGTAGTCAATTACATTGACCCCAGTACTTGACTAGTACTTACTTTGTCAACACCAAAAGAATGAAAGGCAAAGATTCGCCTCAGCAGAATTTGAACCCAGAACATAAAAGACATATGAAATGTCGCTAAGCATTTTGTCTGTAATGCAAACAGTTCTGCCTGTTTGCTGTCTTATGTTGAGTCTTAATAAAAACAATTTAACATTAACCCTTTAGTGTTCAGATTACTCTGTTAAATGTAATACTTTTTCACTCAAATTGTTTTGAATTAATCATGCCTTATCTTATAGCTTTGAGGTTTCAATGATGTGATTGTTTATTTTTAGAATGTCAATGTAGGTTAGGTGTGAGAAGATAGATATCGCCAGTTTGAATATAAAACATGTAGAATATCTGGGCCAGATATGGCCTGTTTGAATATAAAACATGTAGAATATATCGGTCCGGATATGGCCAGTTTAAATACAAAACGGTTAAACTGAAGAATTAGTCAATACTTTTCCATAGAGTTCATATTTATTGTGAAGGTGTATGGCCTGGTGGTTAGGCTGTTCCAGTCACAATCTCATGAGTTCAATTCCCTGGTTGGGTGGTGTGTTGTGTTTTTGAAAAAAAACACTTCACTTCATGTTGCTCTAGTCCCCACTTTCAATCAGTGGGGAATGTTAGCCTCCTCGCCTTGTCAGCAGAGTGGCATCATTTGATGGTTAAAACAATACAAAAACACATTGTGACCATCGATGTGTAACAACATCCAATAGCCTGGTCAGTCACGTGATCACATATTTATTACACTTTAATTTTGAAGTCACTATCAAACCTTTTCTTGTATGATAAAGATTTATGTAGAGAATTTTTTTTTTACCATTTCTACCCATGTATTTGCACTGATGGACAGTTCTAGACACTCTACAAAATGCCACCAATGTCGAGGAACATACAGCACTTGACCAGCTTCAAGAGTGACCACATATGGATGGCAGGCCTGTAAGAGAGAAAGCATAGATTAACATCAGTGTATTTGAACAGAAACAACTGTGCCATTTGGAGGAGGAGAGAAGGCGAAGTGGTGGTGGAAGAGGAGGAAGAGGAGAAGGAGGAGGAGGAGGAGGAGGGGAGACGGTGGTGACATCAAAAGTAGCAGCAGAGGAGGAAGAGAGAGAAGGAGTGGAAGATGGAGGAGATGGTGGTGGCAGCAGAAGTGGAGGGAGGAGGAGGAGATAGGAGGGGGTGAGGTGGAGGTGAGGAGGATAAGGCAGATCAGGAAGAGGAGGAGGAGGAAAGATATAAAAAGCAATGTTGTTTTTCCAAAACTCAAATAAAAACTAATGAGGAACCGTTACCTTAAATTTTGGATGCTTCCAGATATCAGGCATCTTTATATTAACCTCACTGAATACACTGGATTCTTCATAAGGAATTCTTGTTGGATACAGCTTGTCACTGTCTTCAGGAGGAAACAGGATCCAACGCTTTCTGAGATGAAACAATTACAAGTTAAATAAACGACTGTTCCTTCATCAATGTCACAGAAACTAAACTTCAATAGAAATATTTATCTCTTCTCTTTTATTATCATCGTGGAGGCGCAATGGCCCAGTGGTTAGGGCAGCGGGCTCGATTCCCAGACCGGGCGTTGTGAGTGTTTGTTGAGCGAAAACACTTAAAGCTCCACGAGGCTCCGGCAGGGGATGGTGGCAAACCTTGCTGTACTCTTTCACCACAACTTTCTCTCACTCTTACTTCCTGTTTCTGTTGTGCCTGTAATTCAAAAGGCCAGCCTTGTCATACTCTGTGTCACACTGAATATCCCCGAGAACTACGTTAAAGGTACATGTGTCTGTGGAGTGCTCAGCCACTTGCACGTTAATTTCACGAGCAGGCTGTTCCATTGATCGGATCAACTGGAACCCTCGTCGTCATAAGCAACGGAGCGCCAACATTTATTATCATCATCATTTAACGTCTGTTTTCCATGCTGGCATGGGTTAGATCAGTGGTTTCCAAAGTGGGCAGTACTGCCCCCTGGGAGCAGTGGAAAGTTCTAATGGGCGCTGAAGAAAGGTGGGACGATAATGGGGTAACGATTCATGTAAAAATAACAAAACAATGGGTACATTAGGCTAAATTTTATTTGTGAAATACGGTTGCTTTGAATTTGCTTGAGAAATAGGTCTATGTTTGTGATGGTTAGTTGGAGTGGGGGTGCTAGGAATGTGGCCTGCGTGTCAAGGGGGCGACAGCCCAAAATTGTTTGGGAACCACTTGGTTGGATGGTATGACTGAAACTGGTAAGCCAGAGAGCTGCACTAGGTTCGAATCTGATTTGGCATGGTTTCTACAGATGGATGCCCTTCCTAATGCCAACTACATTATAGTGTGTGGTGGGTGCTTTTTATGTGCCACCAGCATGAATGCCAATTACGTGACACTGGCATCGGCTACAACAGTGCTGTCACTTGGCTTGACAAGTCTTTTCAAACATGCAGTCATTGGACTGTGGTCATGCTGGTGCATTACTCTTCAAATCAAACAAATCAGCCCCAGCACTTATTTTATTTTTTAAAAGTCTGGTACTTATTCTATCAGTCTCATTTGCCAAGCTGCTATGTTATGGGAGATGTAATCAAGCCAACATTGGGTGTCAAGTGGTGGTGGTGGTAGTTGGACAAACACAGCTACAAAGAACCCACACATCAATATACATACATACATCGTGATCGGGAGCAGAGAAAGTGTACAACTATGAGGTATATCTAATCCTGTGGGTGGTTGGTAGGTAGATATATACATGCATATACATGGATATATATATATATATATATATATATATATATATATATATATATTTATGTATGTAGCTTAGTTTTTCCTTGGGGCTGGCCAGCAATATCGAGAATAACTAGCCAAAATTGCAAGGATAATCTGGATCTCGACTGAAGAGAGAAAACTCCGAATGACCTGTCCGTTACATATCTACGTCGGCTCATGTCTCAGCCTTTTAGCTTTTATACATGTAAAATGTAGAATAATTATACAAGTGGAAATAAAAGACTAACCTTCCATGAAGCTGTGCCACAAGGTTGAAACCATAAGTGTCATAATGGCAGCAGGTGTGAGCACCTCTGGTGCCAATCCATAAAGTGGACTGGTAACCATCACGTTCACCAACACCAAATTGACTCCAATCAAAAGCCTAAACAAAGAACAATACACAATTGTGTGTTAAAAACATGAAAGCAAATATAGGCACAGATGTGGCTGTGTGGTAAGAAGTTTGCTTCCCAACCACATGGTTCTGGGTTCAGTCTCACTGCGTGACACCTTGAGCAAGTGTCTTCTACTATATCTTCAGGTTGACCAAAGCCTTGTGAGTGGATTTGGTAGATGGAAACTGAAAGAAGCCATCTACCAAATCATATATATATATCTGTGTGTGTGTGTGTCCCAATCACTGCTTGATAACCGGTGTTGGTGAGTTTACATACCCATAACATTAGCAGTTCGGCAAAAGACACCAATAGAATAACTACTAGGCTTAAAAGAAATAAGTCCTAGGGTCAATTTGTTTGGCTAAAAGCCTTCAATGAGGTGCTCCAGCAGGGCCACAGTCAAATGACTAAAACAAGTAAAAGAGTAAATATATACCTTTTAATTGTTTCATCCATTGGACTGTAGCCATGCTGGAGCACCACCTTGAAGGGTTAAGTCAAACAAATCAGCCCCAGTACTTATTTTTTAAAGCCTTGTACTTATTTTATAAGTCTCTTTTGCTGAATTGCTAAGTTACTGGGACATAAGTAAACCAACACCGATTGGCAAAGCACTGGGAGACAAACACAACACAGACACACACATGTATGTATATATATATATATATATATATACATATAAGTCTGTCATACCGGCCATGACGAAGGGAAATAGCCCTGAAACTCGAGTCGCCTTTATATATTTATATATTTGATCCTTTATATTGAACACTCAATATTTCATCTACATTCAATACTTTCTTTCATGGTGCCATCCATTTTTATTTTATTTTATTTTATATTGTAAATTGTATATTATATTATATATTGTATATTCCATATTCTATACCCCACATTAGTTCTGCAGGAATATAAATAAAACAAAAAAAACAGACAGTGTTGGAACTCTTTTAAACAAAATAATATCATCATCATCATCATCATCATCATCGTTTAACGTCCGCTTTCCATGCTAGCATGGGTTGGACGATTTGACTGAGGACTGGTGAAACCGGATGGCAACACCAGGCTCCAGTCTGATTTGGCAGAGTTTCTACAGCTGGATGCCCTTCCTAACGCCAACCACTCAGAGAGTGTAGTGGGTGCTTTTACGTGTCACCCGCACGAAAACGGCCACGCTCGAAATAGTGTCTTTTATGTGCCACCCGCACAAGCCAGTCCAGGGGCACTGGCAACGATCTCGCTCGAAAATCCTACAGGAGCCAGTCAGGCGGTACTGGCAACGGCCACGCTCAAAATGGTGCATCTCATGTGCCACCCGCACAAGAACCAGTCCAGGGGCACTGGCAACGATCTTACTTGGCTTACCGGGTCTTCTCACGCACAGCACATTTCCAAAGGTCTCGGTCAGTAGTCATCTCCTCGGTGAGGCCCAATGTACGAAGGTCTTGCCTCACCACCTCAGCCCAAGTCTTCCTGGGCCTACCTCTTCCACGGGTTCCCTCAACTGTTAGGGTGTGGCACTTTTTCACGCAGCTATCCTCCTCCATTCTCACCACATGTCCATACCAGCGCAATCGTCTCTCTTGCACGCCACAACTGATGCTTCTACTGTTCAGCTTTTCTCTCAAGATACTTACACTCTGACGGGTATTCACATTGACATTACACATCCAACGGAGCATACTGGCTTCATTCCTTGCAAGCTTACGTATGTCCTCAGCAGTTACAGCCCATGTTTCACTGCCATGTAGCATGGTTGTTCGTACGCATGCGTCATACAGTCTGCCTTTTACTCTGAGTGAGAGTCCCTTTGTCGCCAGCAGGGGTAAGAGCTCTCTAAACTTTGCCCAGGCTATTCTTATTCTAGCAGCTACACTTTCAGCGCACCCACCCCCACTACTAACTTGGTCGCCCAGATAGCGGAAGCTATCGACTACCTCTAGTTTTTCACCCTAGAATGAGATAGAAGTTGTTTCCTGTTTGTTTACAGTCTTTATTGCACCTGAACATCTGCCACAAACAAAAACTAACTTGCTAGTTAACCTGCCTTTGATGTTGCTGCACCTCTTATGTGTCCATAGCTTGCACCGGGTACATCTTATAGAGTTACTACCTACTCCTTTTCTACATACTGAGCAGGGCCATCTACCTGAAGGGGTTTGTGTTTTATCTACCTTCCTACTTATTAGGATTTTGGTTTTAGCTAGGTTGACTCTAAGGCCCTTCAATTCTAGACCTTGCTTCCACACCTGAAACTTCTCCTCTAGTTCTGATAGTGACTCCACAATTAGGGCAAGGTCATCAGCATAGTGGAGCTCCCAGGGGCAACCTGTCTTGAACTCCTCTGTGATTGCCTGGAGGACGATGATAAATAAGAGGGGGCTGAGGACGGAACCTTGGTGGACCCCTACCTCTACCCGGAATTCATTGCTGTACTCATTTCCAACCCTCACCTTACTGGCAGCATCTCTGTACATGGCTCGCACAGCTCTCACTAACCATTCTTCTATCCCAAGTTTCCTCATTGACCACCAGATAAGGGATCGGGGGACCCTGTCAAAGGCCTTCTCCATGTCAACGAAAGCCAGGTACAGAGCTTTATCCTTAGCTAGGTATTTCTCCTTCAACTGTCTCACTAGAAATAAGGCATCAGTAGTGCTTTTACCTGGCACGAACCCAAACTGCATCTCATCTAAATTGATTCGCTCCCTAATTAGTTGGGCTATGACCCTCTCTGTAACTTTCATAACCTGATCTAACAGCTTGATGCCTCTGTAATTATTTGTATCTAAAGCGTCACCTTTACCGTTGTAGCAGTTGACTATCATGCTGCTACACCAGTCATTGGGTATGACTCCTTCGTGTATCACCTGGTTCGTAATACGGGTGACTAGGCTATAGCCAACACTGCCAGATATTTTGAGCATCTCTGCAGTGATTCCTGATGGGCCGGGGGCTTTCCCGGTCTTCATACTCTTAATTGCTTTATCTACCCTGGTACTATCAACTCAGATAGCTGGTCCCTCTATTGGGTCGACATACGGCAGGCTCTCTTTCTCCCATTCATTCTCTTTATTAAGCAATCTATCGTAGTGGCATCTCCAGACCTCTTTCTTTGCATCCTCATTTAATGCAAGCGTACCATCATCCATGCGAACACATTTCTCTCCTACACTGTCTTGCAACACGAAATACCTCGAGTCTTTGGTCCTCACAGCGCAGAACATTGGCAAATCTTTCCTTATCTGCTTCCCCTCTGGCTAAATAAACCTGTCGCCTAGCCTCCCTTCTGGCACATTGGTACAATTCCCTGCTACCACCGTTCTTCCAGTCCTTCCAAGCCTGTTTCTTTTGTCTAATAGCCCTGTCTACCTCCTTGTTCCACCACCACGTTACTCTGGGTCGGGAGGGGACCTTACACCACCCACAAATCTGGTCGGTGGCTTTCAACAGGTTGTCCCGCAGAAATCTCCAATTGTCTTCCACGTTGTATGATGCTATATCCCCTTCTATTTCGTTAAATGCTTCAAGTAACTTGTCTCTAAGTCTCTGTCCGTTTGCAGGGTCTTTAAGCTTCCACACCCTTCTCCTCCAAGCCTGTCTAATTCTGGGCACCTATTTTGCCTTGATCCCAAAGTCGCTAACTACTAATCTATGTTGTGGGGTACATTCTTCGCCAGGGTAGGTTTTGGCATTTATAAGCCGCCCTCTTTCCCTATTTCTGGCGAGGATGTAGTCGATTTGGCTAGAGTGTCTGCCGGAGCGGTAGGTGACTAGGTGACTGGCAGGTTTCCTGAAGTTGGTATTGCAGACCATAAGATCGGTTGCATCACAGAACTCCAGCAGTCTGGTTCCCTCCTCGTTGCGGGAACCGAAGCCATAGCCTCCATGTATGCCATGGAAGCCTCCAGCACGACGTCCGACATGACCGTTGAAGTCTCCAGCCACAAAGAGAAGGTCCCTGTCACTCGTCGACGAGGTAGTTTGCAAGAGGGTGTCATAGAATTGATCTTTCAGACCATCTGGTAGCCCCGGTTGAGGTGCATAGGCTGAGATGACAGTAGCTAATCTATGATGAAGCACTAGTCTGATCTTAAGTACTCTGTCACTTACTCTAACGACCTCGATACGTGTGTGTATATATATATATATATATATATATATATATATATATATATATATATATATACACACATGCTAGCATGGAAAGCGGACGTTAAATGATGATGATATATATATATATATATATATATGTGTGTGTATATATATATATATATATATATATATATATACATAGCTGATATAATATCCGAAAGTGATTACTAAGATCAACCGTGATGGATATAATACCGTAAATTTCAGACTAACAGAAGCACGAGTGAATCTTTTTCTGACATGTTGTGTCTTAAACGACTCAGTCATTTGACTGTGGCCATGCTGGAGCACCGCCTTTAGTCAAGCAAATCGAACCCAGGACTTATTCTTTGGAAGCCTTGTGCTTATTCTATCGGTCTCTTTTGCTGAACCGCTAAGTTACGAGGATGTAAACACACCAACATCGGTTGTCAAGAGATATTGAGAGGGGGACACAGATACACAAACATACATATATATATACATAGATACGACGGGCTTCTTTCAGTTTCCGTCTACCAAATCCACTCACAAGGCTTAGGTCGGCCCGAGGCTATAGTAGAAGACACTTGCTCACGGTGCCACGCAGTGGGAATGAACCCGGAACCATGTGGTTGGTAAGCAAGCTACTTACCACACAGCCACTCCTGCAAGTTATATATATATCCGACAGATTTATTATTTTCCTTTTTCTCGCATTTTTCTGATCTACAGGGTGTCCACAAAGTCTGGGTACATGGGGATTAACACATACTTTAAAAAATTATTATTTCTTATTTTTAATTGTTTATGTTATGATTTTATTTACTCCATGTACCCAGACTTTGTGGACACCCTGCATAATGAAAACGAAAATCTTCAATTTCCATTTAAAGGATTAAAAACATAAAAATCAATTTCTTAATTCAACAATCAATGGGAGATAACTCTGCTACTACTGGTTCACTAACGTCGAATTTCAGGTGTTTATATCCGTTTCTAAATCAGTCATGATCAGATCGCAGCGCGCAAAACTTTCTGAAAATTACTTGTATCTTATTTTATTTCGGTTTTTATTAGTGCAGCCCGCCTGATGGTAAGTCATGTCTCATGCGAACCTTTACTCCCAAAATGTCTTTTCTAAATCTACAGCGGGAAAAGATTTTTTTTTTTAATCATGCAATGTATGGGAGATAATTGCGCTAATGCTGGTTTACCAACAGCGATTTCTGATATCTTTCATTTTTTTAATTAATTTACATTTATAACTAATTTCCTAAAGTATACAATCAGTCAATGATGATATTCACTGCCAGTACAAAGTTAAAATTTTCTCTGTTCAAAGTTTGTCCTAAACGTCAATGCTTATTTTCCGACTTATAACTTTCGTTTCATACGTCCTGAGTAATATAAAGCTTTCCTTTCATAAGTCCTAAGTTATCTAATAGTTGAAAAAAAAATCGTAATGTGTATCATATATAATGCCAGTGAAACACGGGTTAAAATCTGTATTATTGTATTCGTTAAATCTTTCACCGCTAATACAGCTTTCATACTGCCATATAAGTTTGCAGTCTGTCTTTTACAATAGTTTATGCCCACAGACGAAACAGCTCCCTATATTTCCTGATAACTTCTAAATTATTACTACAATCATATCCAGTAGTCACAACTGTGATTAAGAAGTTCGTTTCTCAACCACGTGGTTTCAGTTTCAGTCCACTGCGTGACACCTGTAGTAGTATTTTCTACTATATAGCCAAGAAGCAGATCAAATAAACGTGCTTGTTAGTTCGTGCATTTCTCGTTTGGCCTGTACGTTGGTTCGTTAATTGTAAACAAACACTTTGTTTTTCAACGGTGTCATTTGCTTGCAGTCTACTGGGTAATCACATCCGGGTTTCTTGACACGCTGGACGATCTTTGTAAACAAAAGACGCATTCATTCGGTTTCAGTTGGTTCCTGGTTCCAGTTCTCCACTTAAACATGTCCAGGCTGAATCTTGTCTGATAGGCAACAAACAATATTACCTCCCATGGAAACAAGTAGGGGTTGACTACAGGAAGGGCATCTGGCCGTAGAAAACTCTGCCCCAAT
>NC_142930.1:153242780-153277039 GCF_046866305.1 Octopus bimaculoides | reverse complement strand
GATTGCAAGTCTGTTTAATTATATTCTCCATTTAATCAGTTATGTTCATTGAATGCTATTGAGATATCATACCCAAGATATTTGATGTTACCTAGAATTTATATTTTTTAAATGATGTGATGTGAGATATAATTGGTTACTGTTGTTTAGTCTAAGGTTAGCACAGTTGAGATCTAAGTTTATGATGAAAGGCATTCCAGTCACAATGATCCTATTTTTTGTATATTGGGAGTTATATTATCCAATGTAGCCTTCTTTACAGAAGATGGTAGAGTATGAGTTAAAGGAGTTTTGGTTGCTATTTCTAGCAAGTTAAGTATCTGGCAAGAGTCTCTCACTTGGTGTTTTTATCCCTTTTGTTACCATTGTGGCAATTAAATTTGAAAATAATAGAGTTTAGTAAAATAATTTTAATTATTAAGCTGGTATTTGGAACATAAATTGATTTCAAATTCTGGCACAAGGCCAGCAATTTCAGGGGAGGGTATCAATTACATCAATACCAGTGTTCAATTGGTACTTATTTTATCAACTCCAAAAGGATGAAAGGCAAAGTCAACCCCTGCAGCATATGAACTCTAAAGGTAAAGTCAGAAGAAATGCTACAAAGCAATTTTTCTGGTGCAATAATGATTCTGCCAGACACCACCTTTATTTGGAATAGAGATTAACAAGAAACTTTGATAGAAGATTCTAATTCGTATCTCTTTAAAACAGGAAGAATCAGAGGCAGTCTCAGGTAGGTTGGTATCAAAGGGGTTTAAAGTGTGATTACCTGTCTGGCTTAGTCAATGACAAGTAAGTTATTTAGTAAACATTGAGGTAGGTGAGGAAGCTGATATCCTTTGCAGTACTTACCTTGAAAACAAGGAAGACAACCCAGTCTACACGTGACTGACTTCCCATTCAATAATTTAGCCAGATGACGTGGTTTCCATGATGAGGCTGGCCAGTGTGAAATCATGTTACAGAACACTAATGGTCTATTTAATGTAGAAGATTCCACAAGATGTGATGTTGTCAGAATATCCTTTCTACTCTCTGCAATCCTATTTAGACAGACATTTCCATCCATAATTCGTTCAATACTCTAGAGAAAAATAAGAACATCATTGGTTTTTAAATCAATCTTTTTGATACAATATGGGCGCAACATAGTCACTTGACTTGATTTTAGAATATAATAGTGTTTGAATAAAAAATATAAAAAGAAGTGAGTCCTCTGGATATTACTGCCTTGAGTCTTAGGACTCATATGGCAGATTATTCAGTTCCCTTGGCATATAAGTGACCAGGATCACAAGATTCCCACTGAATGGGATTCAGGGTTACTCATTTACGACTGAGAAGACTGGAACAATGCAAGATAAAGTGTTTTGCTCAAGAACTCAACACACCACCTGGTTAAGAAATTGAAACCACAATCATGCAATTGTAAGTACAACACTAGGCCATGTGCCTTCACAATTAATTACAGGCAGAGATTTACTTTGTGTTTAATTTTATATACAGATAAAAGACAAAGTTGACTCCTTATCTCAGTGGGATTTCATATATCATTATAGCTAAAAGCAGAAACAGATTTTCTGTTAGTAAAATACAGTCCAGCAGCTAAGTTTGTCTCATACCTGTTGACATTACAGAAATTCTGTTCTCTTTATCTATTTTTGGTTCTCAAACAATAAATCTCATTTTTGCAGTGGCCTTAAATGAATCAATGTTTTATATTAAAATGAAAAAATCAGTGAGACCCATTCACTTGCTAAAATATTAATGTTACTCCAAGTGCAATATTTTAAGCATAAATGTTCTCATTTTCCTAAATGAATGGAGTACCAGAGACTAACAGTGTCTTTTCATACACTGTCGCAACATAGTTTACATGAAGTCTTCAATTTTATTTTATTTCACCATAAACTCTATGCATTTGATAATATGGATCACTTAAAGTGGATGGAACTTGTGGAAGAGCAAGATCCAGGAAGACACGGGATGAAGTACTGAAGGCCTATTTCAAGGCACTGAGCCTTACAAAACAGATGACAAAGGACAAAGATATCTGGCGCCTTGCTATACTCAATAAGACTTGCACACCATTGCAGAACTGATATCCGAAACCACCTTGGTTAATGCTCCAAGCTGAAGAGGGCTTTGTCTTGCGAATTACTTGGTAACCCTGTCGGTGCTGGTTGCACATAAAAGACCTGTACCAATGCCATGTAAAAGGCACCTCTACCAGTGTCACGTAAACAGCACCTGTGTCGATGCCATATATAAAGCATCTGTGCTGGTACCATGTAAAAAGCACCCAGTACACTCTGTAAAGTGGTTCAGCAGTTAAACTGACCATAAATATTCTACCTCTTTTATAGATATTTTCGATCTAGTTTGGATTCTTTGCAATCAAATTTGAATTTTTCAAAGGAACTTTGTAAGACAAGCTAAAACGCAGAAAACGGTAGAAAGTAGGAGTCTCCATCCCCGAAAGAATATTCGATGACCACAAATCAATTCGAAGCTACTTCCCCGAAATTGGTGCTCAAGCCTTGAAAAAAAAAAAAAAAAAAAAAAAAAGAGTCAAACTACGTCAGCCATAAGGGAATACATGTCTGTCTTATTTAACTCGTCCAATGGAGCCCACTGTTACTCGAACTTCGATCTAACCCTGAGCGTGGGACAACAAACTCGAGTTGGATAAACTCGAATAGTAAGCTCTTTAATCTTTATAACTGTTTTATGAAGTCACTTTTTTTTGTTAAAAAACTGTTCAATTTGTAGCTCCTCAAAGCGAAAGGGCTGGTTCTTTTAATGTCACTTTTGGGTAAAGTTCGAATAGAAAGCCCAAATAGCATAGTTCTTGAAGGAAAACTCTGCAGCTATCAAGAACTTATGAGCATTACTTTTGCATAATACTATTACTAACAGCAATTCACCATACGTAGGCATAAAGGAAAAAAATGAGCTCATACTAATCCTGATATCAAGACCTGCCTGAATGTGTCCACGTGTTATCCAAGACACGTGCATGCCATGTACAACAGACAGTCTAGTTAAGACATACCACAGGGGGAGGAAGGATGTAGCATAAACCCGCGCTTTAAAGCAATTTTATGCAATTTTGGGGGGAGGGGGAGGGGTGAAATTACCCTTATGATCAGCAATTGTTGATTTAAATCAAACAAGGTTTATTAGCTATCCTGAGATAAGGCTTTTTAAATTTTCCCAACTGATATTTCTCGAAAAAAAGTTGCAGTTTGTGAAAATGTATAAATTATTTTGAATGAACAGTTCAAGCATACGCAAAAAATAGAGAAAGAATGATCTCCGCTTGTTCAGACAGGTCGACGCAACGGAGCATCTTTTGGTAGAAGCTATCGTAGTGTTCAGGAGTTATTTCATCAAACTTTTCAGATATCAATTGGTAAAGCTCCGGCTCGTTCTTTGCCTCGCCTTGGATAACCGAGTGTTTCCAAACGGAGAAAATGTTCTCAATTGGGTTTAGGAAAGGCGAATATGGAGGCAGAAAGAACATGGTAATGCCAAGTTCCTTAATAGTATCTGCCAGTCCATGATAATGGTGGATCCTGGCGTTATCAAGGATGAAGACAGGATTGTTGGTTTCGTTGTGGGTGCACCGTTGGTGAATCTCGATCAAACATTCTTTGAACCTTTCTCCGTTTATGTCCGTTTCAAAAACTTGATGAAAAATCATCCCATATCGATTCATGGCTGCAACAACCGAGATATTTCGGCTGCGTGCAGCCGGAACAGAGATATATAGGGAGTTTCCGAACTGGGCTCGCCCCTTTCTAGGACACGTCACCACTGCAAACTCCACTTCGTCGAGGAACACAAAGTTTCGGTCGTATAAATCCTCTGATCGTTGGCAAAACAATTGAGCATATTCCATTCGCAGGTTCAAAGCCCGTTCATTGTTTCTCTTCATAGGAACTGTAACGAGAGCCTTAAATGAAAAACAGACATGTAAGTGCAAAAACTAAGTGAAATTATAATTTTCTAACTGGCCATAGTGAATGAAAACCGACTGCGGTTGTATACATGAAATGTGGCAAACCTCTGCATATGTCATTTTCTATTGTTTAAATTCTTATTTCAATGAATACGTTCCCACCTCTCTCAAAGAATAAAACGATAAAGGAATGAAAGGGCATACCTTCAATGTGTAGTGGAATTCTTTCAGTACCCTGTCAACACAGCTGATGCTGACTTTGACTCCGAGCTCCTCTTGAACACGGGATTTGATGTCTTGCAGACGTAGTAAGCAATTAGCATCTACCCATGACAAGATGATCTCTTTCTGTTCATGTGTGAGAATAGATCTCTTGTCTCCGCCTCTTTTTCTGGCAGCAGAAGAACCAGTCTCGTTGAAACGTTTGATTATGTTCCAAACAGTGGTGTATTTAAGGGAAAAATGTCGTGCGATATCCTTTACACCCATTCCGGAGCGTGATTTTTCGCAAATTCTTCTTCGTTTGTCGTCGGAAATCTGGGTATAAATCTTTCGGTTCATGACGAAAATTGAGAGCGTATGTATGCAATGAGCAGAAAAGTTAAATGTAATTGGACAATCAGGACCATCAGCTTTGAATACAAATTTTATAATGAACGGGCTGATAAACATACACGCGTTGTCATTTCACCATTCCCACGTGGACGCATTCAGGCAGGTCGTTATATCAGGATTAGTATGAGCTCATTTTTTTCTTTATGCCTACGTATGGTGAATTGCTCTTAGTAATAGTATTATGCAAAAGTAATGCTCATAAGTTCTTGATAGCTGCAGAGTTTTCATTCGAGAACTATGCTATTTGAACTTTATCCAAGAATGACCTTAAAAGAACCAGTCTGTTCACTTTGAGGAGCTGCAAATTGAACAATTTTTTAACAAAAAAAATTGACTTCATAAAACGGTTAGAATGAGCAAAGAGCGTACTATTCGAGTTTATCCAACTCGAGTTTGTTGTCCCAAACTCAGGGTTAGATCGAAGTTCGAGTAACAGTGGGCTCTACTGGACGAGTTAGATAAGATAGACATGTATTCCCTTACGGCTGATGTAGTTTGATTTTTCTTTCTTTTTTTTTTTTTTTCTCAAGGCTTGAGCACCAATTTCGAGAAACTAGCTTCGAATCGATTTGTGGTCATCGAATATTCTTTCGAGGATGAAAACTCCTACTTTCTACCGTTTGCAAACACTTCAGCGCATGCCTGTTGACCGTTTTCTGCGTTTTAGCTTGTCTAACAAAGTCCCTTTGAAAAATTCAAATTTGATTCAATTTGCAAAAAATTCGGATCTATTTTAAAACGGGGGCCACAGTTTTCATTAATGTTTTACGTAGTGTTTTTGGTACCGAAAGACTTTCAAACTTCGTATACTTATCTATTTTCGGATCTATTTTAAAACGGGAGCCACAGTTTTCATTAATGTTTTACGTAGTGTTTTTGGTACCGAAAGACTTTCAAACTTCGTATACTTATCTATTTTGTGTTATAGAACAGAAAAATATTTTTGTATTCCAATTTATTTCATGTAAAAAATTGTCTTATTTCGATAATTTCAACCAATCACTGACAAGTATTCAGTTGTTTGCAAAAAATTCAAATTTGATTGCAAAGAATTCAAACTAGATCGAAATCATCGATAAGTTCAAACTAGCGAGAACTGGTTTCTCACATCTCCCCTACAATGTTATTCCAAAAATAGATAATCACATCAATGGAATCTCGAAGCTACGAGATAATGCAGGATTAATTCAAAATGATGTGAATAAATAAACTTTAGATTTGATAACGTAGGCAGAAATATTTAGCTGCAATAGTTTCAGCAACTTCACTTAAGTCGATATTTTTACGAACAGAATGAATGTCTCAGTCTCTCATATTTCCTTAATATATAAATGCAAGGTAATCAACCTCTGCGTGATTGTTTGACCACTAGAAGTTGCTACCACATCTCTCAAATAACACCCTACTGTTTTGGTAAAAAAGAAGAGGACACACTAAATAATGTTGTCTTATATACCCCTAAAAGGACGGGTTGGTCACGGGTGGAATATCTCTGACCGTACATCTCTTTAACCATAGTTAATCTGGGCAAAAATTTTATACATAAAATTGTTGAAGAACAGCAATATTTCGGATAAACAATTAAAACCACCAAACAAAGGAATCCAGTACAACAAATAGCATCGGTATACATACAAGAAGTGTGGAAATATTTAGGTTTTGTAAAATTATTTACTGTTTTTGCAGATGTGGAATTGAGTTCTTCCCTCTTAAAAGATGTAAACAAATAAGTAGAGGTCACTTCCGGTGTTGACGGTAGTGACATCATCGATAAACAAGCATGGCCGGCGACAGCTTTCGAGAATTTGTTATGAATGGAAATTTCACTGAATTGAAGAAAATACTTGAAGAAAATAAAGATTTATTGTTGAAGGTGGACGAGGTAAGTACTCGGCGATGTTTTCAAGGTATTATTTCGCTGGTTGTAGGAATTTATAAGCAACTACATTGTTACGATGTGTCATAGTATAGCATGAGTAAGCGTTTCCTAATGTTATGCCTAAAACAACAAAGCCAGCTTTATGAGCAATCATTGATACAACAGCCACATATTACTTGTGCTTATTTTCATTGCTGCGGTTAAAAAATTAAAGTCTATCCCCACACGAGTTGAACTTAGAACAACGACCTCACCAAACTATATGTGCTTCGACTTTATGAGTTTGAACAATAGAGGTATAATAGTACATTAATATTCTACAGCTGTTCTTGTAAATAATATGTCTCAGCAGACAAGTTTTAGTTTTTACATTATCCTTTTATTCGAAGCATTTTAATTTTCTCTCTTGAAGAAGTGGGTATATTCGAAACAGCGGCACTCACGTCTCTCTACATTATACAGATTTTCTCATCCTATATCCTATACATACCTGAAAATCTGACTCTGAAATAATTGCTAATAAATGTGCTTTTTTTTTTTTCGTGTTTTACATTAGCTATCATTCTCCATGGCATTGCTAACTACTAGACTATTTTTTGAGATAGGATGTAAAAAATAAAATCGTCTCTAGCAGATTTGAACCGCTAGACATTGTATTAAGTATGATAAAGAAGCAATACGGTTATCTACTACCTATTGAATGTCTATCCTTTCAACTATAGTCATAAAGCCTGATTACATCGACCCCAGTGCTCGGCTGGTACTTATTTCATTGATCACGAAAGGATGAACGGTAAAGTCAGCTTCGGTGGAATTTGAAATCAGAACGGAAAGATAGACGAAATGTCACTAAGTATTTGTCAGGCGGGCAAACGATTCTGCTAACCCGACGCATTCTACTGATTAAATAATAATAATAAACAACTAGGTCTTTATCCGTCTCTACGTTGTCGGTGAAAATATTTGTTAATCATGTACGTACCTTTTTTTTTAACAGTAGACTTATATAGTGAAAGTCTCGTTAGTTACTATGGTGACAACAGTCTCTCTCTCTCTCTCGCTCTCAATAACAACATGATATTGTTGTGAGTCTTTTTAAAGTATATGTTGCATTGTCTTTATGTTGAACTATGTTGAAACACACACACACACAATCAAAAAAATAAGTATAGTGTTATATAGTGGAAGTTTTTTTTTTTTTAAGCTGTGTTGTGTTGTCTCTATGTTGAAAGACATAAAACACACAACCAAAAAAATAACCATCGTTATATAATGACGGCCTTTTTTCATTTTGAAGCTGTGTTGTTTTGACAACTTGCACTTAAAATTCCTGCATTTTTAATCAAAACTTGCTAGTTACAATGGTGATGACACTACCTATCTCTCTATCTTTCTCTCTCTCTCTCTCTCTCTCTCTCTCTCACTCACTATTTTTTCTCAACAACTTTTTCTCCTCTTTTTCTAAAAATACATTGTAACATATATTTTGATTCCTCCCCCTCTTTCCCTTACTCTGATAGATGCTGTGACAGACAGACTGACAGAGATCCACTTCTCTTTTATTATAAGTCCTTTGTTTTCAGAGAAAATGTAATAGTGAATGAATCCGTTGTCCAGTTTAACACTATTACCTAACACCTTGGATACCTTAGCAACATCTCCATTGCATGCATTCCAGCCACATCTGTTTAAAAACACCCATCTCTCTCCCTTCCATCAGTCGCTCAGATGCTATTAAAGATTATGAGTACTGCTTCTTCTGCTAACGAAAATAAAACTGAATTGAATCAGCTTTTGTTTGAAAATTCCAGTGGAATTCAAATTCACAAGCACAACTCTAGCCACTACATAGGTTTTTGTACATTTTCCATATTTTTTTTTTTTTTTTTGTACATTATCCATATTATTCTTACCACCTGTAATGTTGGGAACTGTAGGTATTAGCCTTTTTACTGCAAACCTAAATTTCATGGTGCCAGTGGTATGTGAAAAGACATTCGGGCGAGATCGTTGCCAGTGCCGCTGGACTGGCTCCTGTGCAGGTGGCACCTAAAATGCACCATTTCAAGCGTGGCTGTTGCCAGTACCTCCTGACTGGCCCTCGTGCCGGTGGCACGTAAAAGCACTCACTACACTCTTGGAGAGGTTGGTGTTAGGAAGGGCATCCAGCTGTAGAAACTCTGCCAGATCAGATTGGAGCCTGGTGTAGCCACCTGGTCCACCAGTCCTCAGTCAAATCGTCCTACCAATGCTAGCATGGAAAGCGGATGTTAAACGATGATGATTTCAGTAATGATGATATCTATCACAAACTAGAATTAATATTTACTGCAAGTTACCTTGCCTCAATAATCTTCACGTATCTCAAAAAAAGATATAGTTTCAAATATGACACATCTCAACAAAAGATAGTTTGGTGTATAAAACTGCTTTCCATAGCTAAGCATAATGAGATTTTGAGTCGATATATCTGATTTCCACAGTAAAAGGGCTAATCAATTAAAACCTACCATTTGTAAGGTTTTGATTGAACTATTTTGACATGATGAGGCTGGAGAAGATAAGGTGGTTTTAGTCAGTTAATCATGATCTGAGCCACTGCTATTGCAACCCAATTATTAAACTAAATAATCTGTATTAATTTGTTAATTGGAAGTGTAATCTTCTAAACCTTCTTATCAGGTGGATAAGTAATTGGGAATAATTTTATAAAAAGAAATGTAACCATAAGCCTTCTTATCGGCTGTTTATGAGGAAATAATGGTTTCAGCCAGAATAACATTTTGTTGTTGTTGTTGTTGTATAGCCATAGGTCAGTCAGTTCAGCAACTATGTATAAGTCATAGATCAAGTGCTTCAGATACACACATCATGTTCTTTGCGGAGGAACAATATTGTGTACTCCAACGTAATGTGTGCAAAATTTGGGTATGTTCACTTGTTTTCCTCAATGTTCCATACAGTCTGGTGGTGTCTACAGCAGAGACAGGCAAAGTAGGCTCACTTGAAGTGTAACAACTGTTGTTCCTCTACACTTATCGTTGGTAGTGTGTATCTCAGTTCAGTGCCTGAGATTAACCCTTTTGATACCAATCTGCCTGATAAGACCATTTCAAGTTGTATGATACCAACTTTCTGTTTTAATTAACACTCTTGTTACTGTATTTACTTTGAGATGTTCTGTATTTCTTTCAATTAATTTTAAACATAACAAAGAATTTAGTAAAATAACTTAGTTATCATTAAGCTAATGTTAGGAACATAAATTGTGTCTAAGGTTTGGTGGAAGATTTTAATTCAGAACTATTGAAAACAAGACATTTGCACTACAGAGCTAGAGGCAGTTTCAGCCGGCTTAGTATCAAAAGGGTTAAAGTTCTAAATACCTGCTTAATAATGACAAAGTTATTTTACAAAATTCTTTATTATATTTGAAATTAATTGAAACAAAGGCAGTGTATTTCAATAGAAATATAGTAACAAAAGGGTTATATTATTAATGTTGCTATTTTTGTATCTGTGATTTTCATATTTGATGTAGTTATAGGAGTGGTGATGAAGTGATTGTACAGGAATAGTCCTGCTTAGAACTTGTTGCAGAAACAAATTGTATTGCTCACATATCCAGATAGTCTTTCATGTTGAGTACTTCTTTTTATTTTTCATCGTAATGTTGAGGTATATGCTGTTTTGTGTTTTCTGTAGTTTTAGGATGCAGAAAGAATTCATGATGGATTTAATGTGTTATTTTTGTAAACCAGATTGTTTTGTTTGATTGTGTTGACTGAATGTGATAGATGAATGTGCTCTGTGAGCATGTGCCTTTTGATTTTTTTGATTTTTATTATGTCTTCTAATTTGTGCTGTGAATGTTCTAGAAGTGTTGTATTTTTGTCTTTTGTGTGTGTATGTGTGTTTTATTGAGCATGATGTTTACTTTCACATCAAATACAATTAATCATCACTCATTAGTGTTGTTGACAAGAAGGGAGGTGGTGGAGTTCTTAGGCGTTATTTTAAGCCTGTTTGTTATGGGTAGCTGATGTAGGTTTAGTTTTGTTGTACAGCTATGTCTAGGGAGTGATGGAAGGATGTGACAGTGGTGGACTGCCCCTATAACTCAAAGAGCCAACCTTGCAACACTGTGTCATGCTAATTCTGTTTGGGAATTACATTAATGATACAAGTATCTGGGGAATATTCAGCCACTTACACTATAATATAATGAATGAGTAATTCAGTTGATCAAATAATAAAAATCCATCGTCAAAGTTCAGGTAGAGTTGGGGCTTAAAAGTATTATGCAGATACATTCATGTTATGAGTCAAATAATGAATGTAAAAATGTTCAAGTTTGACTGACTCAGCAAGATTGTTTGTTTTTTTCATGACTTCAGTTTTCTTTCTTTTCTCTGTAAAGGGGGACAACTGAATGAAGTGACGTATCATTTTCCAACTGGGATTGTCCTTTGCTTCTGAATGTAACTGCACAATTTTTCTTCTACCATTGTGTATGTGATGTTGCTCATGTTCATTCTCTCTCTCTCATCATAATATTGCAGCTTTGATTTCCTTTTCATTACAGAGTGGCCGACTTCCATTACACTGGGCAGTTTCACAAGGACACTCCGAAATAGCAGATTATCTTCTAGATCTTGGCACACCAGTTGATTTTAAAGACGAGGTAATACAACTTTTGTTTCGTATTTTACAGAGAGCAAGAGGGAGGGGGTGGAGGAATGGAGTATCATCATTGCTTATGAAATAATTAGATAGCTGAAAAAAGATAGCAGGTGTTTTGGGTCACAGAGGAACCTGAAATTCAATAGAATTTTAGAGCTTCCATTGGTCAAATGAACTGTGCCTCTGCACATGTATGCACAGACCTGAGGATGATCGACAGTTTCCCATGCATGAGAATTCTCTGTTGCACACTATATCTGATTCTTATTATGCTCGTTTTTTTTCACATCTCGTTGTACTTCATCATTCATGTATTTTAGCATCCAGAGAAGTCTGCTTGCTTCATTTCTTTCCAGCTGTTTCATCTCCCCATTTGCTGCAAATGTTTTAGCATGTATTAATGCTTCATCAGTGACTCAGTACTCACATTTTCTCCACATATACTCAAACACACGCACGCATGTCAGATTCATATATATTATAAAAAACCTGTATTTTGTTTCCATCTATTTCCAGTCAGGATGGACACCTCTCATGATAGCAGTGTCTGCTGGTCGTCCAAAGATTGTCAACAGCCTTATTCACCGTAGGGCTGACATCAATGCTGTCAACAACAATGGCCAATGTTCTTTACACTATGCAGTCTCTAAAAACAGATATGAGGTAATATATTGATGCTCACAATGTTTGTTTCACAGTCGCAAGGTCCCATGTTTAATCCTACTCTGCATTGTCTTAAGCATGCATCTTTTTGCCATACTTTCAGGTCAGTCTCAACCCTGGGAATTAAATTGGGGAGACAGTGAGTGACAATGCTGAATTTTAAAAATTACAAGTAGAGTTCATTTGAAGAGCATCCAACTGGTTCAGCTTGAAGAGTATGTTAATAGTAAACGTTTCAATGGAATACTTAGCCACCAACACATTAACCTTTCATTTCCTGTACAATAGAGTACTGTACAGAATTGCATGCAACATGTGATATCACAAGAAATGTACTAACCTTGTTTATAAGAAGGAAATGTGGAACTTTCTAATATAAGGGGAAAAAACTCTTATCCCGTTTCTATCATTCATTTCTGTTTTTTATTGGAATCCTTACAGAATTGGGCTTTTGACTTCGTACACTTTCAGCAGGATGTTATGAATTAATTCAGTTGAGCCAAATAGCTGAACACTCATCCTCAATACCATTGAAGATCTGTTTTATTTATGAGTGGATACAATGTATTATGGGTATGCTTTTTTGATGTGTGTGTAACCTGTAGATTGCAGAATATTACTTGATTCCAGTTGCTGCTATGATAAGATATTTTTGAAGTGTCTGTTCATAGAGGATGCAAATCTCTTCTGAATGGTATTAGATTTAGATGACATCTGATGACAGAAAAATACTGGAAAGTGTTGCAACGTATTATTTGTTGCCTTTATCATATTCATTTATTATATAACCTGAAGGTAATTCCAGATAGACAGTCCGCTTAAATATTATTTTGGTTTGTTTTTTTTTTAACAGATAGCTGAATGCTTGTTGAACAACAAAGCTGCACCCAATATAGCAGATTGGATGGGCAGCACTCCACTACACCGAGCAGCTTCAAAAGGCCACACAAATATTGTTACTTTACTTCTACAGCACAAAGCTAATGTGAACTATGCAGATCGTGAAGGCAACACACCACTGTAAGTTTACATCGACTTTATGATGCAGAGCTCCATTAATTCATTTCAACATTTCATTAACCCTTTTGATACGAATCTGCCTTTGGTTCTATGATACAAAGTTCTTGCTATGATTAATTGATCTAAATTAAAACTTCCCATCAAAATTTCATGTTAATTTCTGTTCCAAACATCACCTTAAGAATAACTTCAAATTTTGGTCCAAATCCAGCAATATCAGGAGAGGGGTTAAGTAGATTACATCAACCCTGGTACTTAACTTATTGACCCCGAAAAGATGAAAGGCAAAGTTGACCTAGGCAGAATGTGAAGACATGAAATACCGCTAAGCATTTCACCCACGTACTAACAATTCTTTTAAACACCACCTTAATAATGACAAAGTTATTTTACTAAATTCTCCATTATCAATAATATTAATATGCCAACTTTTTGTTTTTGTACGTATGCACCTTTGGTGTGTGTCACACTTACTTTAAAAGAAGTGATTGGTAAAGTGGGAGAGAAGAGGACAGAGAGACAGTGAATGGTGACAGCATTCGTTTTGTGTTTTTAAATGTTTATCAGTATTTTCAGAGTAGACTGATACATGCATCGCAAGAAAATTAGATACATAGATACATACACACATTGTTAAATTAAAAGCGGGAGAGAGGAGGGACACAGAAGAAGTGAGATAGACAGTAGATACATCATCATCATCATCATCGTTTAACGTCCGCTTTCCATGCTAGCATGGGTTGGACAATTTGACTGAGGACTGGTGAAACCGGATGGCAACACCAGGCTCCAATCTAATTTGGCAGAGTTTCTACAGCTGGATGCCCTTCCTAACGCCAACCACTCAGAGAGTGTAGTGGGTGCTTTTACGTGTCACCCGCACGAAAACGTCCACGCTCGAAATGGTGTCTTTTATGTGCCACCCGCACAAGAACCAGTCCAGGGGCACTGGCAACGATCTCGCTCAAAAACCCTACAAGGCCAGTCAGGCGGTACTGGCAACGGTCATGCTCAAGATGGTACATCTTATGTGCCACCCGCACAAGAGCCAGTCCAGGGGCCCTGGCAACGATCTCACTTGGCTTGCCGGGTCTTCTCACGCACAGCACATTTCCAAAGGTCTCGGTCAGTAGTCATCGCCTCGGTGAGGCCCAATGTTCGAAGGTCTTGCCTCACCACCTCAGCCTAGGTCTTCCTGGGCCTACCTCTTCCACGGGTTCCCTCAACTGTCAGGGAGTGGCACTTTTTCACGCAGCTATCCTCATTCATTCTCACCACATGTCCAAACCAGCGCAATCGTCTCTCTTGCACACCACTACTGATGCTTCTTCAGTAGTGGTGTGCAAGAGAGACGATACATAAACACATTGTTAAATCAAAGACAAATAACTACAGCAAATATTAGATGCCACTTTCACTTTTCATTATCACACAAGGATAAAATTAACTCGCAAGTGGCTGAGTACTCCACAGACATGCATACCATTGACATAGTTCTCAGGGAGATTCAGCCTCACACGGAATATGACAAGGCTGGCCACTTTGAATTACAGCTACAACTCATTTTGGCCAGCTGAGTGGACTGCAGCAAGGTGAAGTAGAGTACCTTGCTCAAGAACACAGTGCACCACAGGGAATCATACTCATGACTTTACAATCGTAGGCCAAATACTCCTTAAAATCCAGAAGAGTGGATAAAATGAATACCAGCAACATTTGGTTTCAGAACTATGAGACACCAAACTTGATACCATAAAACATCTTGATAGGCTTTCTTACCTGGGTCAATTTATTTCAGTCATTATCACAAATGTGAAAATTGTTATTCTTGTAGAGTCACTACAAAGAAATAATTTTGGGGCTTTAAAGAATTTATTTTGATGTATCTAGCATAATAGTCTTGAGATTACTCTGTCATATACATTTTTTTTATAATTCACATCCTGATGCTTACATACCCCAGTCATTACATTTAACCTTTCTGATTCCATATTTCTGTTGAAATAAACTGTGCCTTTGTTTCAATTAATTTTGAAAATAATGAAGAATTTAGTAAAATAATTTTGTTGTTATTAACAACTTAGCATGAAATTTTGAGGGAAAGTCTTAATTTAGATCGCTTTAAAACAGAAAGTGTGTATCATAGAAGCAGGACTAACCTAAGACAGGTTGGTGGCAAGGCGGTTAATTCAGGATTTTGAATTTTATTTCACCTATATTTTTTAATAGACTTGTACTAATTAATTAAATCAATGCCAGTATATTTTAATTTAATTGTGGCTTCAGATAAAAAGTGAACATTGAATCTCTGCTGCCAACTGGGATTGAACTTGTTAATTTTATTGATATCTAAATTGTTCACTTCAAAACAGACATTTTCAATTAATAAAGCTACAATAATTACATGTACTGAACTATTGATTGCATACTAATATAATTACACTCATGTACTGAGACTGTGAATTTTATGCTGTAAGCTAGCTACAATTCTTGTCTCAGTCAATAAATATATCCAAATAGGTCTTGTCTTTGTTTCATTGTCAAGTAATTTTGTTTGAGAACTCAGACACAAAACTGCTGCTCAACAATTTGTAGATTTAAAAGCCATTAATGGATGGGAAATGCAGTTAAGAAAAGCAATAGATATTTTTTTTTTAAAACTACCAATTGTATATTTAATGTCTTCAAAGTCATATTTTTTTTTCCATAAAATGTCAATATTTTCAATGGATTTTCATTAAATATTTCAGTCATTTGGCATGTGAAGAAGAACGAGCTGAAGTGGCTTACATGCTTGTCAGAAATGGAGCACTATTGACAATCTTAAACAAAGTACATGACTCTTTCCTTCTTTTTTTTCTTTTTTCTTTTTTTTTTTTGCAATACATGCAAAGTATTGAATGATTGATAGTAATGATGTAAATTTTGCTTTGCTGAAATTATAGACTGATATAAAGTATTGAGATGTAACAACTTTAAAATATGATAATATAATCTGTCTGTCTTTATAATACAATAAGTAACACTGAACCAGATGTAGCCAGTAAATTATATTACTATTGCAGAGAAATAGATGAAATTTAACATCTTGTTCTATTTTTTTAATATAAGGTTTTACTTACTGCTTTGTACAGCAAACAGTATAATAAAACGAAATCCATGAGTGCTCTCTCAGATTTTAACTTTCAACACCTAATTCTTGGGATGTTATTACCATATTTTCTAGCATATAAGTCAAGTTTTGTTGACTTAAATTTACAACCAAAAATTCCATGTGAAATGCAGCAGGATTTGAAAAGATTGTGATGATGTTTGAATGTTTACACTATATGCTACATCTGTTTGTATGCCAGAAAATATGCCATCACAAACGGTAATAACTAGAATCCATAAAAAACAGAACACCTTGACTTAGAGTAGCATAATAATTTAGTGATATTTTAGGGACTCCATCAGTCAGTGTTTGCCATGCAGCTGCACATGTTTGCACAGGAAAGGCTAGCAGTTGTCCATGCAGCATGCAAGTCTCCTCTCCATACCACCCATGTTTATCTAAGTGAAAGACTACCAATTTGAGCCAATATAGCCTGGCGCCAGCACTATCACAGGCATCACTGTCAGAACACAACCAGAATAGATACCACATCTCATCTGATCCTATGACAGTTTTACTAATCCATCACCCTGGATTGGTACCTTTTCATTGACCTCAAAAGAATAAAAGGCAAAGTTGACCATGGCAGGATTTGAACACCGCGCAGAGAGTTGGAACAAACACTACAAGATATCCTAACCAATATTTTTATCACTCTGCTCCTTCACCTTTGTAATATAGAACAGTGGTATTGACATCATTGTTTTACTGTCTTTTACCATGCTTGTATGGTTACCATATGTATCCCTGTTTTTTTGAAGAGGTACACCACTTGTCAAAGGTGACTAAAGGGATTGGTGAGAGGAAGGACATCCAGCTGTTGTTAAGTGGCAGTGGAGGTTTAAAACAAATGAATAATGGCATCATTGTTTTTTTTCCTTCTAATCTTTGTTGTGCAATGTTTATATTTCTGTGCATGCATGTCGTGTGTGTGTGTGTATCATCATCATCATCGTTTAACGTCCACTTTCCATACTAGCATGGGTTGGATGATTTGACTAAGGACTGGCGAACCAGATGGCTGCACCAAGCCCCAATCTATTCTGGCAGAGTTTCTACACCTGGATGCCCTTTCTAATGCCAACCACTCTGAAAGTGTAGTGATATATATATATATATATATATATATATACACATATATATATAGGTGTGGCTCTATAATAAGCAGCTTGCTTCCCAACCACATGGTTCTGGGTTCAGTCCCACCGTGTGGAACCTTGAACAAGTGTCGTCTACTATAGCCTCAGGCTGACCAAAGCCTTGTTAGTAGACTTTGTAGACGGAAACTGACAGAAGGCTGTCATACATATATATATATATATGATGATATATATATATATATATGTGTGTGTGTGTATAATCATCGTTTAATGTCCATCTTCCATGCATGCATGGGTTGGACACTTGACAGGAGCCAGCTAGGTAGGAAAACTATTTTGGCAGGGTTTTTATGGCTGGATGCCCTTCCTAACTCAAACTACTCTGCAGAGTGGACTCAGTGATTTTTATGTGGCACTAGCACAGGCAAAGTTAGTTTTGGCATGATTTTTACAGCTTATATATATATGTATATATTTATGCGTTTGTGTCTATGTTTGTCCCCCCCCCCAATCACTTGATAACCGATGATGGTACAACTGATAAAATAAGTACTAGGATTAGAAAATAATAAGTTCTAGGGTTGATTTCTTTGACTAAAAAACCCTTTAAAGTGGTGCTCCAGCATGGCTGCAATCAAATTACTGAAACAAGTAAAAGAATATATATCTATGTGTATGTATGTATGTGTGTGTGTGTGTGTATATGTATGTGTATATATTTATTTATTTATTTCTGCTCATTTTTTCAGGAAGAAAAGACTCCTTTAGATCTTGTTCCATTAAAGATCCGTCGCAACTTAAAGAATCTGTCTGATCAAACTATGTAGCTTGCAAGACACAGAAATTTTCAGACATTTGCTAACAATTATGCCAAAATAACAGGCTGATGGAAAACATCGAAATTTCCCTGCAGCTTGTGGTTCCAGTAAAATATGCATTTCATATCTTTATTTTTCCTTTTTTTATAATCAAAGATGGAAAAGGTATTTATTTATGTATAAATGTAACAAAAGGGTAATTTACTAACAAAATTTAATTTTAAAATTCATTCAAAAAGAAAAATAACTGGGTAGATATATTTTATTGTTTTATAATCCTCTGAAAATGCTGTGTCAAACTTTGTAAAGCTTGTTTCTCCATTCCTTCTTATCGGAGTAAAATAATAATATTTCATCAAATGTATCTGAGTTTTCTTCTCCTTTTTTCAAACTGTTTATTTTCTGTCTACTCATCATTATCATTTTATGTCTGCTTTCCATGCTGGTGTGGGTTGGATGGGTCATGATAGTTTCAATCACTTCTTATTTCTTTATTGCCCACAAGGGGCTAAACATAGAGTGGACAAACAAGGACAGACAAAGGGATTAAGTCGAATACATCAACCGCAGTGCGTAACTGGACTTGATTTATCGACCCTGAAAGGATGAAGGACAAAGTCGACCTCGGCAGAATTTGAACTCAGAACGTAACAGCAGACGAAATACCGCTAAGCATTTCGCCCGGCGTGCTAACGTTTCTGCCAGCTCGCCGCCTTGTTTCAATCCCTTCTTATTTAGCATTCCTTCCCTCCTAGACAAGTCAGAGGACCGTGTCTGGCCTGTACATTTCATTTTTGGCTTGTTTTCTTCAGCTGGACCAGATAACCAATCACTGAACAATGTATTACAAAGACAAGAAAATTGACTATTGCTAGGAGAAGGCATGAGGACGGAGCCATTTTAACCTTTTAGCATCTGGCCCAAATATTCTACATGTTTTATGTTTAAACTGGCTAGATCCAGCATCTCACACCTACCCAACAATGTCATTCTAAAACTATACAAGCACATCATCAAAATCACAAAGCGACAAGATAATGCATGATTAATTCAAAGCAATGTGAATAAATAAGCTTAACATTTAAGAAAGTAATTTGAGCCTTCAAGGGTTAAGGCATGGGTGCACCAAGCAATTGCCCAGGGCCCTCATGGGTCTATGGGTCCAATTCTGATCCATATATGCTAAATAGTATAGGGCCCAGTGCATTGATTTGCCCTGGAGCTCATAATACTGTTAAGACAGCCCTGCATAGAGATCAAGTTTGCTATCGTCTCACCTACAAAATTCCATACATAGAGATTCGGAATGTGATTTTTTATTTATTTACATTTAATTAAGGAAGAAGAGCAACATCAATGACTCATTTTTTTTTTCACTTCCTCCAAGATTGATGGGAGGAAGTTATCCTCAAACCTCATACCAGGCCTGACCGCTTATAACAGAGTTTACTCTGCTAAAGAAACCAAAGAACCAAACAGTGACGTTAAATCTGATAAAAGATTAAGTCTACCACCCAAGAGTTGTATCAAATACTGCAAAGCATCTTGTCTAAAATTCTAGCAGTTTCGTTAACCCACTATTCTAGACTGGTACTTTATTTTATAAAACCTACAGGGATAAAAAGAAAAATTGATCTCAATCAAATTTGAAGTTGGAGCATAAAGAAGCGGCTGGTTGGGCTGTTTCAGAAGAGATGGATTATCACCAGATTTGTATTCAAAAATATTGGTTGTTAATCTGTGTGGTTACCACATAAAATGCATCCTTGCTGTTGCCATGTAAAAAGCTCCCATGCCTGCGCCACGTAATAGCTCTAGTGGTGGTGCCACATAAAAAACACCATTTTGTAAAGTGGTTGGTTTTAGGAAGGGCATCTGATATATTGTTTATGCATACTTTGATTTCTCTCTCTCTCTCTCTGCTACTCACTTCTTTCTCCTAGATATCAATTTTTTGTTGATTTATATCAGCCCCCATTAGTATATACTTTATCAGTCTCAGAAATATGAAAGACCAAGTGAACCTGCTGTCAAGTATTCAGTCAAATGTTTTTTAATTTCTTGCTTTTTTAAAAATTTTTATTTAATTTCATTTTTTGTAACAGCCCCTGGTCATCTCTGATCAAAATACATCCCATCTTTTTTTTCTTCACACAACATATATCAAGGATTACACTGCCCCATGTGTGGGGCTGCATGACTCAGTTGTTAGAGCTTTGGACTCATGAGGTAGTGAGTTCATTTCCCAGATCAGGTGGTATGTTGTGTTCTCGAGATAAACACTTTATTTCATGTTGCTTCAGTTCATTCAGCTGTAGAAATGAGTTACGATGTCACTGGTGCCAAGCTGTATTGGCCTTTGCCTTTCCCTTGGATAATATTGATGGCATGGAGAAGGGGAGGCTGGTATGCATGGGTGACTGCTGGTCTTCCATAAACAACCTTGCCTGGATTTGTGCCTGGGAGGGGAACTTTCTTGATGAAATATCATGGTCATTCATGGCTGAAGGGGTTCTTTACCCTTTTCATTGCCCCATGTGTACTTCCATTCTCAAGAAAATAGGATTGAAGCACTGTTTCTTGCAACTTGAATGGCCACATAAAGGTTCCTTGCACCACCACCTTTGACTTTGAAATGATTAGTCTTCAATAAAATTATTAACAAATATTTTCGCTTATTCGCTATGGCCTCTATCAGTCAATGTTGAGCAAACTTAGCCAAGATTTTCTTGAGGAAGACTCGCAGTTGCCTATGCATTTAGGTCTCTCCTCTCTCTGCCACTGAGGTTTATCCATAGGAAAAGGCCTTTCACTTTAGGTTTGGCATTGTTAGTGTCATCATAAGTGTTGCTGTCAGAATGCTAAGAATTAGAACATAACCACAAGGCATCTCACCTGACCCTCTAACACAACAGTTAAGGCAATCCACCAATGAGGATGGATATTTTTTTCTTGTCCCTGAAAGAATGAAAGGCAAAGTTGACCTTGATGAGATTTGAACTCAGAGCACAGAGAGTTAGAACAAATACTCACAATGCATTGTATCCAAAGCTCTGACAAGTCTGCCTGTTCAGCCTAATAACAGCCAAAGTTTTCTTAAATCACACCATAACTTTAGTATCTTAGAAAAGGGATGAGATATGGGACCATGTAGATCAGTGATTCTTAACCTGGTCAGGAATAACCCATTGGAAACATTGTGAATTTATGGGGTGGGTGGAAAATGTTAAGGGAGCACTATAAGCTAAAAGAGCACTATAAGAGGCACTAAATGTTCAGAGAAGGTTGCAATTTTTTTAGAAAGAAAATGCTTAAACAAAGTGAAATTTTTATATTTTAACCCTTTTACTGCAAAAAAGCTTTAGTGAAAGATTGGATGGTCATGTCTGTGAGATCAGTAATGTTCTGGAGTGAAACATCATCATCATCATTATCACCATTTAACATCTGACATGGGTTGGATGACTTGACAGGAACTGGCGAAGCCAGGGGCAGCACCAGGTCTCATAGTCTGCTTTGGCTTGGTTTCTAAGACTGGATTGGAAGCCCTTTGTAACACATCATCATCATCATCATTTACTGTCCGCTTTCCATGCTAGCATGGGTTGGACGATTTGACTGAGGACTGGTGGACCAGATGGCTACACCAGGCTCCAATCTGATTTGGCAGTGTTTCTACAGCTGGATGCCCTTCTTAACACACAGGATATAAAAAAGAAAAAAACAACAACCAAAAAAGCATGTTTTATTATTGATTTTTTTTTTAATAATTTTTTTTATTACCTAAGGTAATAAAGCAAAGACATTCCATCGTCAGTATTGACCAATGGGGAGGTGCGTTGACAATACAACTACAGGTATTAGAGTAGCATTATAATTACAATAATAATAATAATAATAATAATTATAACAATAATGTTTTTATTTTCCACATGAATAATAATAATAATAAATAATAGTAGTAATAATAATAATTATTCTTATGTAGGGCTTAGAGCCTCATATACAGGGATAATTTGTGACATTCATGCCTTCCCCAAAGACATTAGTGATGGGTGTGAACAGAATTTCCAACAGTTCCTGGAGTACTAATTCCAGCACCCTGGCACCACCACAGTCAATGTAATAAAAATAATATACTGATGATAATAATAATAATAATAATAATAATTTTAATGATCATGATAATAACAGTAGTAATGTTAGGAATCATAATTATAACAATTACAATTCTTTGTAGTAACAGTATTAGTAGGAGCAGTAGTAGTAATAATAATAATAATAATAATAATAAAAATAATAATAATAATAATAATCATAATAATAATAATGATATAATAATATAAAAACAGTCCAAAAAATGTACAGATGGCATGTGCTTTTAATAGATTCCCTGCCCAACCAATTAGTCAGTCTCTGTGCAGGGGCTGGAGAGCAACTTGGCAATGTACTGGACACAAATTGATCACACAATCCACACATACATACACACACACTTTGTGTATACATACATACAAATATATATATGTATGTATATGTATAGACATGCACACACACACACACACACACACACAACCACTTATGCAAATATACACACGTATGGCACTGAACCAAATAAAATACAAAACAAAAAAACATAATGTATGGGCAATGGAGGGAGTGGTAGCAGTATTATCATTGCAGTGAAGAGAGGTAACAGGATCATGTTATGAGAAAACACTAAGCATTTCAGATTAGATATTGTAGTTGGAGTACCTTAAAAGTGTGTGTGTGTGTGTGTGTGTGTGTATAAGGAATTTTGAAAATACAAACTGAACTGGGCATCATTCATTATATATCTTTCTTTCACTTCTTTCAGTTATTGAGTTATGGCCATACTGGGGCACTGCCTCAGAACTCCAGCGCTTGCTTTTTTTTTTTAAGTCTGGTACCTATCTCAGTGATGCCCTATAGGTATACTACTAAGTTGTAGGATATAAACAGTCACAGTTTTTTTTTTTATTTTTCAATGTAAAAATAGCATACAGACACATATAAATACACACACACACACATTGGTAATTAATAAAGGATTTCTCCAAACGCTTACCAGTTTGCTGGTATTCAAAATAGGTTATTCAACGGTTAGTATATAAATTCAGTAATAATCTTCATATAAGAATTCAGAGATATATTCTATTAGATTTATTCTAAATATATTACTTTTAACCATATATATATATATATATATATATAAACAATATATGAGTATATGCATATATATGTACATGTATGTACATACCTTCATCACTGGGTACATGACGTGGCAAAAGAACATGGACAAAATGATAAACAAGGTACAACAAACAAGCAGGCCACATAGAAACATCTCATATATATATATATATATATATATATATATATATAAGCATACCGGGTTTCTGCAGTTTCCATCTACCAGTTACAAACCATTTGCCCAAGATGTCAAGCAGTGGGACCAAACCTTAAATAATATGATTGTGAAGCAAGCATCTTCACTACATGAAATTGCCTGCACCTACACATACACATTACAAGCATACATACACACTCACAAGTATGTGTGTGTAATTTTTTTTTTAATTCATAATGTATACAATTAAAGGGAACAAAAGACAATTATAAATTTGATACATTTATGTTCTGTCAAAACACATGTGATGCACAAGTGAGAGCTATATGTATGGAATTTAAACCATGTAAACACTTTGTTGGTTTCATGAGGACATTGACCAGCTACAATATATATAAATAGAAATATGGAATATATATATATATATATATATATATATACATATGATTTATTGTTGACATAAGAATTTAGAAACTTCAAGAGAATATGAAGTAATTCTTTTTTGGAACAGTGAAACTTAGAGACAAAGCTATAAAATAATCCTTTCTACTACATGCACAAGGCCAGAAATTTTTTTAGTGGGGCAGAGCTAGTCAATTATATTGACCCCAGTGCTCAACTGATACTTATTTCATCAACCCCAAAATGAAAGGCAAAGTCAACCTCAGTGGAATTTGAACTCACAACATAAAGACATGAAATGTTGTAAAGCATTTTGTCTGGTGTGTTAACATTTCTGCCAGCTTACCACCTATTAAAGCTTTAAATAATAGCATGTAAAAGTTGGGTTAAGAAAAAGGCCTTTGGATAGGAAAAGTCAAAGGCTGTTCATATACATGTATATAGATATAATTGGTAATAATCTATTATATTTTCCTCTTAGTGTTTCTGTTTTCTTTTGGTTAGTATATAACTTCCATCTGGTTTGATCCCAGATTCTTTCCCTGTCAGAATCTCTAGCATTGTTGTTGATAAACCTGTTGATTTATGGACAATACAAATGTCTGTAACTTCTTTTGAAGTAGACCCTGTGTTTGTGCTATTTTCTTAGCATTTTTTTCCCCGCAATTTAAACACTATGTGTGAAATAATTCTGAATTTATCTTTTTTATGCTCTAAAGAAAGAGCACTCACAAAATTTGTAACAAGAAAATGTAGCTAAAGAATGAAATGATTCAATTAAGCCCTTGTTTTTCCATTATTTAAAACAGAGTGAGAACCATGTACTGCAATAGCTTGGGATACAAGGGTCCACAACTATTTAACACTTTCCCAAAACATCTGAGGGATCGTCATAGAGTGGGGGGATAGAATTTTTTAAGAAACAACTTGACCTCCTGCTATCCAACGTCCCAGATGAATCAATATCCAGGCAGGAAACTCAAAAGAACCCAGCAGTGTCAGCCTTCCTCCTTCACCAAAAGCCAATCATGTAGAATTGGCCATTAAAGAGGTGATTACACTGGCAGTGCCCCAGCATGGCTGCAGCCTTAGGGCTGAATCTTGTAAAAGAATAATATATACACACACACACACACACACACACACATCTCATCAGTTATATCTCAACTAAATCAGGAAGAAGTATTGATGAATGAGAAGTATAATCTTCAAATGATACAGAGGAATAAAGACAGCAAAGAAAATTTCTTGGAGAGCATGGTCGCAATTTTTGCATTTTGTGTTCTTTACGTTTTTCTTCAACGTTTCATTTTGTTTTACTTTAAAATATTTAGTTCCAATGGTAATGCCAGTTTGAATGGTTCTTGGCTCTATTTTCCACCTTTTCCTCTCAATCTTTACTTTATTATTGTTATTTAGAATATAAATGAAAGAGGTAGGTAAATGTGTATACAGATTGAAATATTGGTGTATGTATATGTAGGTATATATATATATATATATATATATATATATATATACACATACACACTCACACATATATGTAGGTATACATGTACCTACATATAGGTAGGTACACGTATAGCTATACATATATACGTATATATATGGAAAGCTATAAATATATGTATACCTACATGCATAATTATATATATATATATTTAGCTGATCTTTGTATCAGTGGGAAGGATATCCTCACTGACTTTTTCTAGTAGTTAATTAACTGAAGAGGATTTGACAAAGAAATTTCATTTTATTCCATACACATATCCTGACCATCATAGTTCAAGATTGTGGATTTTATGCTTCCACTGTTGGTCTGTTCTAGGATAGCAATTATTGGTTATGTGGTCCTTCCATATGACATTTAACACAGCACTGAGATTTTGTTGATGGAAATACTCTAAATGTTTGATGTCTCAACAGTAAAGAGTCCATATCTCACAACCATAAGGCAATGTCTCTATACATACACACACACACATATATATTACATATCTATATATATTTATACAAATATAAAGAAATACACACATACACATTTCTATGTATACCTATACTCATATATATATATATATATATATATATATATATATATATACATATATATATATTGAACTCAGCACTGTCGCTTACAATGATGAGGGTTCTTGTTGACTCAATCAATGGAACAGCTTGCTTGTGAAATTAACATGCAAGTGGCTGAGATTTCCAAAGATACATATACCCTTAACATAATTTTCAGAGAGATTCAGCATGACAGAGTGTGGCAAGGTTGGCCCTTTGAAATACTGGAGTAATGTAAAATAAAGTGTCTTGCTCAAGGACACAATGTGTTGCCAGGAATCGAACTCACGACCTTACAATCATAAGCTGAATACCCTAACCATTAAGCCACATGCCTTCCCATACATACATATATATATATATATATATATATATATATATATATATATATATATATATAATGGACTCTCCCATCAGACAACATATGAGGTTTCGATAATTTCTTACCGAACTACACAGATGATTTGTTTATAGTGATCAAATGTTTGTGTAGACATAAGGTCACTCCCTCCATCAAATCGACATTACCTGTACAAGCGCAACTGGGTGCTACATGTCAGATGTCGAAATGATCGCCGAGCAACATGAAATGAAGTGCTTTGCTCAAGAACACAAAGCAACATCCAGGCTGGGAATCGAACCCATTATCTCACAATCATGAGTGCAACATCCTAACCACTAAGCCATATATATATATATAGATCATCATCATCATCATCGTTGTTTAATGTCCATATATATATACACACACACATATAGTTTACTTCAATATATATATATGGCATTGGAAAAGGCAATCAGCCATAAAAAATCATGCCAAAACAGATATTGGAGCTTGGCACTTTCTTTTGGCCCACCAGCTCCTGTCAAGCAATCTAACACATGCCACCATGGAAAATGGATGTTAAACAATGATGATGTGTGTGTATATGTATATATGTTTGTGTGTGTGTATGTTTATTCGTAGGCACAGTGATACCGTTATGAAGTTCATTTCACAGCCATATGGTTTCAGATGAGTTGCCAATGTGTGGCACCATCATCAAGTGTCTGCTAAAAAAGCCCTGGGCCAATCAATGCCTCATGAATAAATTGTTAGACAGCAAAATGGAGGAAATCCTATTGAGTGTTTCTGTATTGACCTTGTCACCACTCATAGAAACAGTGACATTTGTTTACAATACTCTGTGTAAACATTGAGTAGTCTGTTGTTTGAAGTAGTAAGATAAATATTACTTAGCTTGGAAATTGATGAGGAGAGATAACACAAAGAGTGACCTGTTATAGAAAAAAATCAACCTCAACATGTATTGTCTGCTTCTCGCAAGTATAGAAATGTGAATACTGAACAATGATAATGATAGAAATTATAGGATATGTGTGCATATATATATATATATATATATATATATATATATACACACACACACACACGCACACATATTCAGCCTGACAAGCTAGGTTTCTGTAAGAGATCTACAAAACTAAGTTGTATGGGGCTGAATCAAATGATATATATAACTTCTATTATATGTGTTGAGTGCCTCTCTTTCATTTGTCCACACACCTATATATATACATGCAAACACATATACATACATATCTAAACACATATATACATGTATATACATATTTATATTCGTTTGTGTATATATATATATATATATATATATATATATATAAGGTTGAGTAGAAAGTATATAAGGAGAAGTAAGATGAAAGCAGAGCTAACGGGAAACTACACAAAAACATAACAGATGGGAAATTAGACAAAGACATGATACATGGAATATTTGCAGCCAAGTTTTCTTCTTCAGTCAATGATGCAAAATATTATTGCAGCTTCGTGCCAATTACCATTGATACTGTTCAATTTTGCAGGTGCCAGTGCTTTTTATTAAGCTACTAGGAAAAAGCTAGCGAATGTGTACTAAGACAGAAACAAACAAGACATAAATAGAACAAAGAATTATGCATACATAACAGCACAAAGCATATATATATGCATAATTCTTTGTTGTTTTTATATAATGACTTGTTTTTTCCTGTCTTAGAACACATTCACTAGCTTTTTCCTAGTAGCTTAATAAAAAGCACTGGTACCTGCAAAATTGAGCAGTATCAATGGTAATTGGTGTGAAACTGCTATGATATTTTGCATCATTGACTGAAGAAAACTCAGCTTCGAATATTCGGTGTATTGTATCTTTGTCCTATTTCCCATGTTAAGTTTTCATCAACTTTCCCATTTGCTCTGCTTTCGTCTAACTTCTCCTTGTTGTATTCTTTCTATTCAACCTTTGATACATACATGTAGCACAACACACACCTTGTTTGTATATGTATATATATATATATATATATATATATATATATATTACACAATTATATATGTACGCATATGCACACACATATACATAGAACTACATACTTGTATATATATTCATATTCATGTATGTTCCCACACTTACTTGTGTGCATCTCTGATTCTTGTAAGAAGCAAGATACCATAAAATATCTTTGCCTGGTAATTATGAAATTACTGTCCATTGGTTATCACTAATCCCTGCACATACTGTAATCTATTAATCAATGCTTATACATTGTGCGGCAACCATACATAGTGTGCAAATTTAGTGGTCAGTGTTTTACTAAATTGCATTTTTGTCACTTATTGGAATTCTGTGTCCCTGGTACACTTAATACTAAACAGCCCAGCAGTAAAATAAATAGTACTCAACAATACAATGTCTAATTGATGTCTGTTCTTTTAGCTTGTACTATTAAGCTAAAATTTTGTAATAGACATGATTGTTAAATAAATTATATCACTGTATCCAGTTGGACAACTCAAACAATAAGACCACCATATTCTTTGGTAATGGTAGTGGTGTTGCAGATAAAAAGTAGTTTGAAAATAAAACAAGCTGATATTAGCTTTTAAGTAGGTACAGAATCTTTAGCTTAATTGTGCTAATGACAGACTCCCTACACTGCCAATCAACCTGCTTGAGACAGCAGCTGCACTTCCTTCAAATCACACCCTACTGTCTTTAAAAAAATGATGGAAAGACACTGGATTATGTAGTTCTAGATGTATTGTTTCCTGAAGACAAGACGGCATGCTCTTGGCTGACCTGAACAAGTTAGATTCATGAGAGCAGGAAAACAGTGAATGCTTGTGTACATTTAATGGAAACTGTTAAAAGTCATCTAACATTGGCACAAGGCTATAAATATATAGGAGTTGGGAAAGGAAGCTCCAGGAAGGCTGAAAGTTGAAGTCAACTTGGGCAGGATTTGAAACATAGAATTGTAAAAAAAATGCCACTAAATATTGCAATATCAACCCTCATGATTACACCCTTACATTGGCACAACTGGTGAGTGGAGAGGCAAAATAGTTGATTTAATCTAAACTCACCCCCCCCCCCCCCCCATGCTTGAAGGGTATTTGTATTAGCGAATCTGGAAGGATGAAAGTCCAAGACAACACTGGCAGGATTTGAACACAGAATATAATGGGATATCACTAAATACTGCTAAATACTTTGTCTGGCAATGCTACCATTTCTGTCATCCACTGCTAATATTATCATCATTCTCATTATTAAGATAACACACCCATCAACATTTTTGTTACTTTGGACGTGGTAATGGTTTTCTGGCTTACTACCACCAACTGGAACCTTAGGGTGCCTATATCAGAGTCAGCTCTGTCACAAGCATTCAGGCAAGGTCCCCTGTTTGATTATATCTTCCTCCCTGCTTCCAATGTAGCTCAAAAGCCCTGTAAAAGACCATGGGCACTACCTTCTCCACATGACCAAGAGATAAAAAATACAAATGGCAAATGTACATACATCATTGAGAAAAGTATGTACGTATGTGTCTTACTGTATGAATAGATTTTTTTTGAGTGTACAAATTTATGTGAGACAGAAAAAGAGAATGAAGAGAGATACAGAGAGACAGACAGAAAGACAAAGAAATGGGACAAGGACATCGGAAGATAAAGAGAAAGGAAAAGTAGATAGCTAGAGGATAACAGATGTATTGATAGATATGCAGACACACACACACACTTGCACAAAGATGGTTAGCGAGATAAATGAAGAAATAGAGGTAAGAAATACTAATTAACTTCAACAGTAAACTGGAACATGAGCAGCAAGGAAATATGAAAACTTGGGACATGAACATCAAAGAAATATGCAAACTTGAAAATGAGCATCAAGAAATATGGAAACTTAAGACATGAGCATCAAGGAAATATGAAACTTGGCAAAATTTTCACAGCAATAATCAAATGGTATAGTAAAAACGTTTTCAGGACAAGATTTGAAATTGCCTATACAGGAATATTATCACACTGCTTAACCATAGGGAATATTCAATATTATCACAAGGAAGAGAGAAGCAGGAATTCAGTAATGAAACAATATCAAAATACTCTGTTTATATAGATGGATATCAAATAATATTACTAGCTGTCTTGTAATTAGCAAGCTGATTAAGACAGACCAACATTTTTCTATAAACCAGCCTAATAAACTTGTGAGTGCATACAGGTGTGATGAGCTTTTGAGCAAACTTTGCAGTTTTAACTAATCAGCAAACTAGCTAGCTTTATGGCTGACATTATTATCTGGAATCTACTGGATGAAAGAGGAAAATAACCAGAAAATTCTGAACATTACATATAACTAATATCTACTTTTCATAAAACCCAAAAATCTAAATAGTTTATTTAATTCTAAAGGTTCTCTGACGTTGTGATACATTGATGTAACAAATATTTCCACATTTCCAGGCTATTTTATGATAATGAAGTAAACTGTATCTAACTGGTATGTACTAATGGAGGTTGTAGTTCTTGATTAATGTCCACTTTTACTGGTAGTCAAGAGAAGAACTATTTAATATTTGTCTGTTGTTTCCAAGAAAAATATTTAGTTCTTACACAGATTTGAAGCTTTAAGAAATATATCACTGTATCAACCAGACTATTGGATATAGTTATATACCCCTAGTTACAATGCACTTCCTAGCAATGTTGTAGTCTTCAAATGATGCTAACCTACAGACTAGAGAAGCAGGCTAACATTTCCCCTGAACAGGATGCCAGTCTGTTGCAAGGTTCCCTACTTATAGCTGAGTGGACTGGAGCAATATGAAATGAAGTGTTTCACTCAAAAACACAACACAGTGCCAGTCTGGTAATGAAGACCACGATCTTGCGATTGTGAGTGCAACCCTAACCACTAGGCCACAAGCCTTTACTAAAAATATATACATTTTCCAAAATCATGTATAATTGATTCTAACACAGGAACAAAGCCAGCCTGAAATTTGAGAAACAGGGGAGGTGATTAAATTGATCCCAATACTTGTACTTTATTTTAATGATCCCAGACGGATGAAAGGTGAAGATGATCTTGGCAGGATTTGAACTCAGAACATAAAGAGCCAGAAAAATATATTTAAAAAAAATCATTCCAATGTGATAGTGTCAGAAAATCAGGTGCTAATAATAAACCCAAAACTAGTTTAGATGTAATAGATCTGTTTTACTAATATAATCTATGTTTGTTAATATTCCTTCATTATCATCATTATTATTGTTGTAATATAGATTATTAATACTGGCACAAAGCCAAAAATTTGGGGGACAGGAATACTGATTAAAATTGATTCCAGTACTTGGCCCCTGGAAGAATGAAAGACAAAGTTGACCATGGCAGGATTGAACTCAGACTGTAAAGAACTATAACTAAATACTGCAAGACATTGTTCAATATTAATGATTCTGCCAATCCATTGAATATCTTAGACATAAAGCTATAACTAAAATAAGGAAAGTGTCTTTTATCAAACACACAACAATGGTGCATAAAGAGTCAGCTCTGGTGGTCATACTCAGTAATAATAATGGTTTCTATTAATGAACAATTAAGGTAATTTTGTTGGTAAGTGCTATTATTAACTGAAGCAGCTACAATACATTAATCATATTTATTTTAACAAACTCATTAGAGCAAAATATCAAAGTCAATGTGGAACGGTTTAATCCCATAGCAGTGTGGCTCTTAACAAGATGCATTAATGAATTTGGTGTAGATATCTACAAGTTGCAGTAGTAGCACTCTGTTCTATTGATTAGATATATAGGGCTGAGTTTAAGAAGATACTAACAAATAAATGTATCTTGAAACAAATTAGTTACATAAATTCTTTGGTTTAATTATAATGCTTTAATAGTATTATTGCAGCAACTCATGTTTCATGCCCAGTAAAATTTTACTCCACTGGGAATAAATGAAGCATGCTTTACTTGACAGCATTCATCATGTTGCTTAAAAAACTAATAATGATTGTGTGTGTGTGTTATGTAGCCAATATAGATGTATATATGACCGTAGGTTTAATAGTTTTAATCTCTTTAATTCTAAATTAATATTTTCACTTCTATAATAAAATAATTACAAGATAATCTCTATTCTTTGAATGTCATTTCAATTGTATTATTAATCATTTTTAAAATTTTTCATTTTTAACATTGAAATGGCTCCTGCCAACATAGAATTCTAAAATATGAATTAGTAAACATGTATGAATAAAACTTCATTTAAAGTGTAACCCACTACAAAAGGGGCGGAGAGTTACAAAACAGTTACATATTTTTTCTTTCTTTTATATATAAAACACAAATTTACAGCATTGAAGAATAATTTTGGAGGGCATAAGTTTCATAGAAAAGATAACATCAATTACGCACACTATCTATAAAACACCTAATCATTCTAAAAATTTTTAATTTCAGGCAATAGGCACAGCCATTTCTTTCTGGAACAACTATTGTATTCCAAAGATTAAGATATTTCAAGTCAACATGACCAGTAATAGTCAATTGCAAAGGAAATCCCCTTCAAAAGCTTCCATAACATAAAAATCTTCGAAGAAATTGTTTATCAGGGAGGTTGAAAGAAATTGTTTCACATGAACACTCTAGATCCCCTTCCCCTACATCAGCGCAACTGTATATTAATAGAAAAACAAGCAGATAGGAGTATAACGATATATAACTTGACCATATGTTCAAACAACAATTCAACATTGTCAATAAGAAAATAACAAAAATAAAATCACTTTTTTTTTTCCTTTTTTTCAACAAATAAAAAAGACTAGAGTTGACAATGTCTGCACTTTGAAAGAGTAAGAAAAATACAAAAGAATCCAATTGTTACTTTGCAAGTCACAACCATTAAGACTTTTCTTTTTTTTTTTTTAAATAAAATCATATTTTTTCCCCTTCCACACTTAAACATTAACATCACAAACTGCATTCTTAATTGATGGTTCATTTTTTTTTTTTTTGTTGGTTTTAAAATTTTGAAAGAGTGAAAAAGGAGATAATTTTAATAGACAAAACTACTGAGGAACAATCCAAACACTACATCAATTATTAATTTATATTCCAACAAACTGTTAGCTGGATCAGGAAAAGTTATTAATAACCCAACCAATTTAAACATCTTATCATACTTCAAATCAACCCATTCCATTTGTTATATATATATATTTATCTACATACACAGATCCAATAGTTTCATAAATTTCAAACATTATGCAGTTTTACATTGCAGCTATTAATATATCAATTAGTATTCAGAAAGAAATTGTAAAAAATAAGGGAATTTCTTTTAAAATATCAACTACAGACCATTTTTTTTTTCGTTTTTGTTTTTCACAGCCATACCTAGAGTTTTTGTTGTTTTTTTTTTTATGAATAATTTTTCCTGCTTAAATCAAGTATAGATTTGACTCCCAGATTATATAGTAATTCTACTGAAATATGCCAGGCTCAATTACTTGATCATCCTGCCAGCCTGGTTCATTAATATTTGTAATTAGGTGCCATATTGATGAATATGAATAATCCACTAAATATTTTAACCCATGTTCTTTAATGAAGCAATTGCATTTCTCTCTGCCTGATACAATTAATAAGGAGGACGACTGAACACAAAATTCATTTACAGATTCTATATGCAAATAGTGTATGTGTGTAACAATAAGAGAAACCTACAAGAAGGCTTCATCAATCAATTCATTTCATAAGACTTTAGATCACTTTCTGATAACATTCAAAACAGTTTGTTTATTATATATGTTTGCATTCTAATGTGCATGTCTATATAGACATATATATAAATATATATATATATATACATACAGGCAAAAGATTGCACTTTTGAATTAATTTGTATACTGATGCACAAGTTCACTTTGTATCATCATAATTCCCTTTTAATGCTAGTCGCCTTGTCACAGATTATCTACTTTAGTTTCAGTGTCAAAACTTTTATCTTTGTAGTTTTACATCAGAGACTTTGATAAGAGTGTTGATGATAAAACACGCAAGAACTAGTGTGCTCGATATTCTCACATTAATTACCTCTCTTGCAAACTAAGGTAGAACCTGCGCCTTGCCTTAGCTTTCAACTGGGGAAGTCT